>NW_005871606.1:317536-331253 GCF_000147115.1 Myotis lucifugus | reverse complement strand
GCCCAGCCCCCACCCCGACACCTCTCCTTTCTCTGCTTTGCTTTTCTCCAATGGCCTATACCACCTCTTGACATGCTGCATGCTTTAACCGTTTTCAAATATCTGTCTCTCCTCCCCATGCTGAGGTTGTTGGGCAGGGCAGAGAATTCCGTCTGTCTTGCTCATTACTATATTCTCAGGGAGAAGAATCTGGCGCATAAAAAATGCTCAATAAATATTTATTAGATCCTTGAAATACCAGAAAGAAAGATTTTCAGTGAACCCAGAAGATGGAGCACAATATCATCTTACCCATGACCTCACCTCCTATCCCTCTCTGGAAGCCTGCCCCCTCTCTGGGCTTCCTCCTCCTTCTTCCCCTCCCCGTTGCCCACCCCCCCCACCCGCCCCCCGCCTGGCCTTCTCTACCCGCTGCCTCCCCAGGGCTCCTCTCCATCTCCAGGGGCCTGATGAGGTCTTTCAGGCCCTGCCCAATTCTTCAGAGCAAAGCGTCCTCTAAGCAGACACCTATCTCACTAACATCGACTGCTTCTTGAGGTTCAACAGCAGCATGTGGTTATGCTATTTTCTATTCTTTTCCTTTGTCCTGTCAAAGCGCACATTCCCAGGAGGATTAGGAAGGGAAGGGAAGGGGAAGAGGGAAGAGAGCTGCATCTGGGCACATCTTTGTAGCCCACTGAGGCACCACACCAGGCAGCAAAGGTGCGGTGGCAACTGTCTATGAATCTCAGGAGCAAAGTGTCGCCAGAAGAGGGGCTTTCAAATATCTATGCCAGCTCCCCACGGGCAGAAAAACATGTAACATTGAGATACTGCGCACACACACGCAACTGTATATTTATGGAGTGTTACACTCTGATATATTTTCCTATGCAATTTTTTTTTTAAACTAGAGGCCCGATGCATGAAATTTGTGCAAGAGTAGGCCTTCCTTCCCCCGGCTGCCAGCACGGGCTTCCCTCTGGCACTCGGGACCCGGGGTTCCCTCCAGCCACCAGCAGGCACCCAGGACCTGGGCTTCCCTCACAAACCCGGCTTCATCCAGAAGGTCGTCCAGAAGGATGTCCGGTCTAATTAGCATATTATGCTTTATTATTATGGAAGCCAATTTTGACTTGTAACTTTAGTTCATAACCCATGGATCACAGACCACAGTTTAAAAACCTCTGCTCTAGACCCAAGCCCTTGACCTAGAATATCATGCACACTTTGCACCCAACCAGATAACTGTGAGACAGAGTCACTGTATATCAACACTTCCTGCTTCATGAATACACTGTTGTCCTGGTGCATGAAAACTTGTGCTCTTGGGTGGGTCCCTCAGCCAGGCCTGTGCCCTCTTGCAGTGTGGGAGCCCTCAGGGGATGTCTGACTACGGCCCTGGCCTCCCTCTGCGGGAGGCGGCCCACATGCCACTCAGGGGATGGCGCTGGCGGCAAGCAGCCAGCCATGAAATACTACGCAGCTACTTTAAATCTGAGCAATGGCCTAGGTTTAAAGCTCCTCAGAAAAGCGAGTTGGAGAAAAACATGTATAGTATAATCCCATTTTTATTTAAAAAGAAAAGAACACATTGTATTTGGGAGAAATTACTTGTAGGCGTTCATAGGAGGTTGGTCAAAAATAGAGACAGATATGTACTAAATGACTACTATTCATTGCTGAAGTGACATGGGCTGTAAAGGTTGTCAAAGGAGATGAAGGGGTCAATAATTGGCTGTTTCATTGTACAGGGTGGGGCAAAAGCAGGTTTACAGTTGTTTGTATGGAAAATAATACAATAATTAATAAATAATACAAGAATAAACTGTTTTGCATACTCACAACTATAAACCTAATTTGCCCCACCCTGTATAATTTCATTTCCTTCAAAAAACAAGATTTCTCTCATTAAAAAAATCTAACAAAGCATATTTAAAATAATAAGAGATCATTAATTTTTTCAGCTCTATTTTAAGTAAAGCGGCCTTTCCAAGCCCACCTGAGCCGAAAGGGGCTGCTGGGACAGACTGTGTGTTTTCGCCCAGCGCTGCCCTCTCTTCACACTGCAGCTGCCTCTCCCACATCCAATGTGTGCGAAACTTTATGCCCTTAAAATAGTGTTGGGAGAACACAATAGTAAAGAACAGAATAACGCACGTGTGAAAACCCAGCCTAAATTGTTGTTACCAACAGTTTTTAGTGCAAATGTAAGCCTACAAGACAGGTATCACTACAGCAGCTGAAGAAATGTAATGCTGGCAGTGTTTGGCAAAGAAATAATCATCACCGTGTGTATCTCTGATGAAATGAGATTTAATCCATTTGAGCTCCTAATTGTCTCCCACACTACATTAAAGATGGAAACTATTGTCTTCGCTGCTCAGGAATATGAAATTCAAAGCAATATGCAGAAAGTCTTGAGATAAGCCAGCTTAATGAACCAGCAAATTAGACCGTTCTATCTCTTTATTTAACATCTAGTTCCATGAATTTATCAGAGTTCACTACAAAGGTGAAAATTTAAAGAAATATTCCTAAATTCATTTATGACTAGAACTAATGACTTTGGAAAAGACTTCTCATATTTTTAGAGACAGCCATTACTTATTATTGAATTTATGTGATTCTGGGTAATAAATTCCAATCTTTTCTCACTGACTTCTGTTATTTATAGTTTAGATTTTGTAATAGAACCACACAAAAAAATCTCATGTAAAGAAATCAATTTTCTTCTCCAAACACTGCAATGACATTCAGAAAAGCAATGCAAGCCACCTGTCAGTGGTGTCAGTAAGGGAGTTGTGTTGAAGGCTACATTTAGCGATATCTGGAGACACGGGTTGTCACAACTGGGGGAGGCTCTACTGCTATCTGGTAGATAGAGACCGTGAATGCTGCTCAACCTCCCACAATGCTCAGGACAGCCCATGACAAAGGGTTGCCCAGCCCAAAATGTCAGTAGCACCAACACTGAGGACCCCTGACTTGTGTGAATGTGTCTCATGTAAAGAATGCTCTACTGAATCCAAGGGTTTTAAAAACATGACATCACTTTCTATCCTGTCACGTAAACTTAGGACAAAACCAACTATAAGCATGAATCTGGCCCAAATGATTTTTTCCCTGAATAGTTAAAGTAATAATTACTTTGGCATCTGTAATAAAGATGATAGAGCGCTAAAAAGGAACCCTTAAATATGAATTAGACAAAGAACTTTAGTTTGTCCAAGTATTCATATTATTTTCAAGGAAACATCTTGCCCATTTTAAACCAAAAACATCGGATTATCTAATAGGATTCAAGATGTTTGCATTTTTGTTCAAAGTGTTTAAAAGAAATCTGTTTGGGATTCTGATTTAGACAAGAAGAGTCTATTTCCAAAGTCAAGAATGATGGCTAACAATGGGGAGATGGGAAGGTGTGCTTCCCTGTAACTTGTATTTGCCTAAAATGTTATGGTGTCAGCGTCAAGGTGGAAGTGCCACTCTTGATAGAGATGGTTTCATGTCGGTACTGCTGAGCTTCTCCTTTAGTGTTCTAGACGTGGCTCTTGTTTGTCTGTCTCTCATACGCCTGTGTGGGGACTCTGGTTCATTTAATTTAATTAACTTGGTACTCTTATAGGCCTTCTTTGTTTAAAGGAAATTCTATTCGTTATAAAATGGCCCAATGAAAAAAAAAATGAAAGAAACTGAAATTTTTCTCATCCAAAAGAAAATAATAATCAAGTGTCACAAAGTATAAAATTATCCCAATTTGTTCAACTTCTTGAGAACAGGGTGCTCCGAAGGAAAGCTGGTAAATTTCTACGACATGTTAATATCCTCTTCGGTCTCATTTAGTGGGGTGAGTATAATTGAAGTTTTCATAATTTAAGGATTGTGGAACAGTATTTCTTATAGTGAGGAAAATGGCTTAATGGTTATGTGCTTATTATCATGTATTTTTTGGAAAATAAATGTCACTAGCACACCAAATGTTACTAATATTTCTCAAAAATAATGAAATAAACTCAATTCAATTTAAAGACAAATATTAAGTAAATAACAGTAGCGGTGACACTGGATGTGGCAAACAGTGTGCTGGTACCTAATGAATGGAGTCCCAGGCAGTGCTGCAAAGCCATCCTCCTAACATTTCATTGTGTGGTACTTTGAACCAAGTATAGGGATAGAGGCATGATGCCCCACCATAGGTCAGCACATTGTTTTTTATAATCACTGGTAATAGCAATTAACACTTATTGGGCCCTTCTAATGGTGCTCAACAACATTTAAGTGGTGCTTATTACATGCCGGGATGTTGGAAGGATGTTGCTTGTTTGTTATTTTTTTTAATTCATAACAGCCCATCCAATCAGTCCCAGTCAGCACATGGTGAAGCTGGGGCCTGCACCCCGTCTGCCTCTGTAGTCTGTACTCTTAGCGACCCCGCCATACTGTGTCTCTGGTGATAAAAACGTTCCCGTGTCTCATTACACTCCCAGTGACCTTCTGCTGACCCTCCTGCCCACACGGAACACTGAGGCTCGTTTCTCACTAAGCTGTGGAGAGGGGTAAACAGACTCTCAGGCACTGAGAGCCCGAGTGGAGCGGACACAGCAAGAGCCACTGAGGAGGAGGAAGAAAAGGAAAGGGAGGATTTCAACTAACATGTATTTCTCATCTCATCCTTTTTAAAGTTCATTTTTTTGTGTGGTTATAATGTACTTATACATCAACACAACAGTGTGTGGTGTAATGTATAATTAAATACACATATATTGAGAGTGTTTGAGCAAAAATTTTACACTGATAGATACATATTTTACAGTAACCCCATATTTCTTTCCTCCCTGGGCCATTCCCTCGGCATACACAGGTCTGCTCAGAAATATAAATTGTTTCCTTAAAGCCTGTGTGTATGTGTGACTTTATTTACTATGCACATTTCAACTCATTCACTCAGTACATTGTCACTGATTGTGGGGAGCATCTCAGATATGAAAAGAGTATGTTATTTTGGGGTTTCATCCATGAGAACAAAACAAAACAGCTAATCAATTCAGAGGAAATATCCCATTGCCAAGAATACACGAGGGTAGATGCCTGAGCCACTTGGGTGTGCCTTGAACAAGCACTCACACAGCCTGTGCTAGACACAGCAGGCACCGCACCCATGTGGCTCTGTCCTCATGCTGCTGACAGGCTAGCCCAGTGGTTAAGAGCACAAATCCCTGGATGCATGGCCTTGGGCAGGTTATTTAGCCTGTGCTTAAGTTCCTCATTTGTATGGACATAATAACAGTACCTACCTCAGAGGGTCGTGGCGAAGGAGCAGATAAACTAATATGTGTGGATGCTGAACACAGGGGCGCCCACAGAGCACTATATGCTCCTTACTATGCGTGACTATTAAATCCGTATGTGTCTGCTTGGCTAAGGCAGTGTGCCCAGATATTGGTTCAAACATTGTTCTAGATGTTTCAGTGAAGGTACTTGTTAGGGGAGGTTAACGTTTAAACCAGTAGAGCTGGGTAAAGCAGATTATCTGTATGTGGATGGGTCACATCCAGTAAGAGGGCCTAGCAGAAAAAGACTGAGCTCCCACCAGGAGGAGGGAGTCTGCCAGCAGCTGTCTTTGGACTTAACTCTTCCAGGATCTCCCACCTGCTGGCATCTCTGCAGATCTTGGATTTGCCACCTTCCACAATCATATAAGCCAATTCCTTAAAGTAAATCTATCATCTATCCATCATCTATCTATCTATCTATCTATCTATCTATCTATCTATCTATCACCTGTCTATCTTTATCTCTGTCTTCACCTGCTTCTATCACACACATTCTGTTGGCCCTGTTTCTCTGGAAATACCTGACTAACACGCTGTGGATAATGGTAGGTAGCATTTATGAAGCCCCTCCCCCATACTATCCAACACTTCAGATTTGACCTCACTTGTTCTCCATAAAAGCCCTATCACCCCTATTTTACAAACTGAGCCTAATGGAGGCGAGTGACCTGCCCGCTGGGATGGACAGAGGCAGGAGCCAATGCCCTCCCGAGTGCATGTTGCCGTTGTTTATTGCAGGGTCCGAGGCTGAGCCTGCCTGTGCTGGGTAGAGTGCTTTGTCTTCCTCAATCCTCGCAGTAGGGGACATGGGAATATTTATGTGGCTATTCGGGAAGCACAATTCAGGCAGAAACCCAAATAGTGCGCCAATTGGGAGACAGAGGCAAGGGGTCTATGAGAAAAGGGAGGGGGACAATTACATCGGTAGAAGGAAAGCACTGCTGTTGGTGCAGAAAACATAAGACAGTGACCCCAGTTCTAAACAATGGTTTTAATTTGCACCCCAGCAGTTATCAATCCGGTAGTCATGACATCTGCTTTCTTGTTTTCCTGGCAAACAGTTCTTTGGGATTCAGCATTGCGTTAGGCTCAGTCCCTGGTTTAATATTCCGAAGGTCTGAGGCACGCAAGGCAGTTCCTCGGGATGGTGTTCTCATTATTCTTTATACAACCCAAGTCCAACCCACTCCATTGATGCTGCTTTCAATGAGGAAACCAAAACCATTGTTTTCAAATCCACCAGCACGTCTCACTCTTTTTCTGAATTGTCTCCTCTGTGGCGTCTGACAAACTCTCCTGCCCCGGGGACAGCCCCAGTCATGCTTTCCCAGCTTCCCCGGGAGTCTCCTCTTCGCCGGGCTGTCCAGTCGCCGGTCCAGTCATTAGACATGCACCCTGTGGGCCTGCAAGGGCCGGGTCCTCAGCTCTCTCCTCTCCTCCTCTTCCATGTGTTCCTTCATCTGTCTCATCACCCCGCACCTGTTTCATTATCCACGTATCCTCCAATGACTCAAAGATCTGTCCCAGCTGAGATATGGCTCCCAAACTCCAGACTAGTGTCACCAACTGCCTTATGTCTCGGGCTTCTCAAAACTAAATTCACCACCCCTGCATCCTCCCACCGACCCCGCCTCCACACTGTTCCTACCCATTCACTTCCTATCTCAGGGAATGGCATCACCATCTAATCCTCAGCTGCCCACGCCAGAAAGCTGGGTGCCATCTTCTCTCTCATCCTGACCCTTCACATCCACTTGATTGCAAAGTGCCATCCAATTGACTGCTCAGTATTGCTCACATCTATGTCCCTGGCCTCATGCTCACTCCCACCCCACGAGGCTGCAGCGTGGTCTGCACACTCTCAGACTCACCCTTTCCAGACCACCCTAAACTCTGCACCCAGATGGACTTTCTAAACTCCAGCCTGACTGTGATGGGCCTAGGCTTGAATTTCTTTGTAGCTTCTCTCAGGAGAAAGACTGCATTGGACACAAGCCTGTGCAGCTTGGCAGAGCCTCTCCACTCCCTTCTTCCGGAAGGAGCTCAGTGTTCCTGGGCGGGAGAGGTTCGTTTGTCTGCACATCAAAGCCCAGTAAGACATGAACAGGAGTTTGCAGCCAAGAAAGTAAGGATTTATTGAGGAGATGGCACCACGGAGCTCATGCTCAACGACCTGGCTCCCGATGGCTTGCAGGGATGGATTATGGGAAAATCACTAATCATGGTGACCAGCAGAGTTAGGGTCATGGTCTCTACTGATGGTTGATAGGGTCGGGATAACTGATCATTGCATCCGGTCCTGCCGTCAGCCATGGAGTTGTTCTGTCCAGCTTCAGCAGCCTCTATATGTGGGATCGTTCCTGGGTCTGGAGCTAAAACACAACTGAAGCCAAGATGCTTTTCTTTGATTGAAAACTCTGTCTCAATAGTCAATAGATGCAAGACCTTGCTCCTAACACTACTGGATGCTGACCAGAACCTCCTTGTCCTGGTTCTTAATGATTAAGCAGGGGACAGGGAGGGAGGTGAGTTTGTGCCCCAGGTGAGGCCAGTTTGAGTCCAAGGGGAAAAAATCAAAAGGAAAGGCTGGATTAAAGGAAATAACGTTCTGCATGACGATCTGTTCTGCTGGCTGGGGCCCACGTTGAAGTGTTGGGCCTGCGTGTCCTTCAAATCTCACCACTAACCTCTGTTGTGAGCCATCCTCAACTCTCAGAATTGCACGAAGGCCATAAGTCTGGCTTCCTGGGCGGCCCCAAGGGCAAGATGATGCAACCTGAAGTGTGGAGAAGAAACCCCCAATGGATGGGTTTGAATAACGGGAAGCAGGAGGCGAAGGGAGCTGGACAGATCCGTTTCTCCTCTTTCTGTCTTTGTGGGCGACAAGGGGTTTCTTCCTGCAGCCTTTCTGGAGAAGCCCTGTCCCACCAGTTTTGCCGGCTGAGTTACCTGACCTGCCTCTTTCTAGCTCCTGCCAACATGGTGGCCACCAAGGCGAGGTAGCAGGTTTCCTCACACTACTTTGCTTCTTCATTTGCCTCACTTCCCTTTTGAACTTACCTCACTGCCCTGGGATTGACCTCCCACACTGAGTGTCAGCACTTCGGTGCTTGCCTCAGGGGCCCCGGGCTCAGACAGCGCCCACACTCCCCCTGCCAGGCTCGGGAACTGGCTTGCTTCATCTGTCTGGTCATGTTCTGGCCCCGCACCTTGCAGTTCCAGGAACATGCCACTCTCTCCTGCAGCCCTTTGTGGGTCCTCTCATCACCCGTGAGGCTTCGGTCCCCTCTGGGAAGCATTTCTCTTCTTAATTGAATTTATTGGGGTGACATTGGTTTGCAAACCACTGGTTCTTGGAATGACTCGCACCAAACTGCTTACGTCTCACATCGGCTGGCCTCACTGTGCTGCCCTGTGTGGCTTCTCGCTCGGCTTGGGGTTGCCCTTTGCTGGTCTGGCTTCCCCACCCGCTGGGAAGTTACTCACTACTTTACCTCTAGCACCTGGCACAATGGCTGACAAAGGGACCAAAAGATATTTGATGAAGGACTGAACACATGAACACATGTTTTCAAAAGGAGACAACATCCATGGGAAAGAGTACACCAGCAAAGAATTGTGCTAGTGTTGCTAAAACAGTAGAGAGAACAGTAGAATGAACCACCAGGTACTTTACGCCCAGCTTTAACAATGATCCATCAGGGCTAATTTTGTTTCACCTATACCCTTATTTACTTCTTTTATATAGTTTGAAGCAAATTTCATATACCATATTACTTCACCTGTGAATATTTCCGTGTCCATTATTTCTTAAGAAAGATTTAGTATGCTTAAAATTTTTTTCTTATTATTGTTGTTTCCTCATTGTGAACCTTCATAGCAAAAGGAATTTTAGAGACAGGACAGGGAATTTTAGGGAATAAGGGAGGTCCACAGGAGAGGAATGCATACATAAAGGGCAGAAATAGCTCCTAGCCGCCAAAATGCTTATCATACTCTCCCAGAGAAAAGGGGGAAATCACAAGATACAGGAGGGAAGAAGGTAACATATTTTCACAGAGGATAGAGAAATGTTGCAAGATAAGAGGGAGAGAAAGAGGGGGCACCACGTGGGCTTTGGACTTTGAAACTGATACTATGTAGCAGAGTGACCAACGAGGAAAGCATGGGGATCCTAAATGAGAAAGGGTTCAGTTAAAAAAGGTCATGTTCAGACAAAGAACTGCAGCATCTATAAAGGGACACAAGACAAATATTTTTTTATTTTTTTCCAGTAGAGAGAGAGCAGGGTTTCCTATTTAGGGACCCCTCCCGAGTCGGTTCCCCTTTGGGGGCCCCTCTTAGAGAGGGTTTGTATACGCTTACAGTAAACTTCTACATTTCTATTAAAGAAGCCTTTCATCTGTGAATTTATTCTTCAACTTCACTGTACAAGGACCCACAGAAGAATCTGAACCCCAAATCCCACGTGTCAACGGCATGTAGTTGACGGGTTAGGTTTGATGGCTGGGTACAGTTAGGGCTCACGGCTAACCCCCAGTGTTTAAATCCCAGCACCCCACGACCTGTTTTAGGGGGTGCGTGTAACCTTGGCATATACCTGGACATAGGGTTCCTCATCTGAAAAATGAGGCTAATAATAGTCTCTACCTTATGGGACTGTTAGAATAGTAAATAAGAAAAATAGCTAAAGGGCTTGGCACAAGGTTTGAAACCTAGTGATGAGTGTGAGCTACCTTTACTACTATTATCTGAAGAAGGCACCTTTGGAATCACCTCCTAAATAACTTGGAGGCCTATTGGGTTGGATGTTTCTGTCTGCACGGCACTGAAAAGCCCAGCCTACATGACTCAGCAGGAAATGCAGTATCTGACATCCCTGGAGGAAGCGGGTCCATCAGTAGCTCAAGGATGCCATCAAAACCCCCGCTCTCCCGTCTCCCCGCAGCCCTTCCTCATTGTTTTAGGGCCGCTCCGGGGCACCTCATGGCTGCCGAGGGCCATCAGGGTGAGCGCTGCTGTTCCCAACCACTGGTGAGAGGGAAAGCGCACCCTCGGGCAAGGAAGGTAAGTCTTTCCTGCTTTCTGGTTGGACCATGGGAACGTGGGGCGGTAGCGAGGAGGAGCAGCATGAGATGGGCTCAGACTCCGCAGGTCCACCCCATTGGGTTGTGTTGGATTAGGGAACAGCAGGGGAGAAGGGGCTGCTGGGAGGGCGGCAGTCCCCCCGTCTACTGTCAGAAACACGGAGATGCCCAGTCATCAAGAGGAGGAATTCCAACAAGTTTCATTCCGTTCAGAAACTATGTTCCCAGATTTAAAACATAAAGTTAAGTATATATGCATACGATTCCTTTACATACTTATAGCTGATATCCACTGAGGGATCGCTTAGGGCCAGACGCCATGTTAAGCAGTCCTTTACAATCACAAACTCTCCCACTTATTTGATCAGGAAATACTTACTGAGCACCTACTGCATTCCAGACACTGTGTCCTCAGTGGGAACAATCAAGGCCAAAAAGAGACCAAGAGCCCAGTGGTTGAGCGTCCACCCAGGAACCAAGGGGTCACTGGTTCGATTCCCCGTCAGGGCGCATGCCCGGGTTGTGGGCTTGATCCCTGGTGAGGGGCATGTAGGAAGTGGCCAGTTGATGTTTCTCTCTCATCATGGATGTTTCTATCTCTCTCTCCCTCTCCCTTACTCTCTAAAAATCAATAAAAACATATTTTTAAAGAGAGAGAGAGAGAGAGAGAGAGAGAGAGAGAGAGAGAGAGAGAGACCAAGGCCCTGCACTCTCATGGGCCCTGAATTCCATAAATCGGAAACAGGCCCGAGGGGCGGAGTGAGTGGGTGAGTGGCCGGGATCACTGAGCGTGAAGGTGGCAGTGTTGGAATTTAAACTTGGGGAGTCCACGTCCAGAGCCAAGAGCAGGTTGTGACAGGAAAATGTTTCTGTGGCTCCTGGGGAGACAAGGCCAGTGGGAGGTAAGAATTAACTGACTCCCAGTCACAGTCCTCAGCCGGTTCCAGGCTCCCTTCGTCCATGCCTCCACTTTTCAGGAGGCTCCCGGCGCTTCCAGAGGCACTGAGCCAGGGGTCAGCACCGCCTCCCCTGGAGAGCTTTCTGGGTGATGACAGGCAGCGAGCAGGCCGGTGTCCACCTGGGCCAGGGTACTGCGGGAGCCCGGGGGCAGCACGCACAGGAGACAGAGGCTCCCACTGAGACCCACCCTCCTGGCCTCTGGCTCTCATTTGCATAATTCCAGGTAGCCTGTGTCTTTGCTTCTGAGCTACAAGTGTAGCCACCTGCCTACCAAAAAAGGGTTTGATGGTGTCTAGTAGGGAGACTCCGGACTTCTGATGAGAACCTAAGCTAACTGAAAGATACACACTTTACAAGCCGAGTCCCTCCCATGCGGGGTGTGGGAGAATTAGGTTTACACATTGTGAGCATGCAAAACACAGTTTATTCTGGTACTTAATATTAATTACTGTATTATTTTCCATATGAACAACTGTAAACTTGTATTTGCCCAACCCTGTATTGAGCCATGACCCCAAATTTAAGTAAAATTGGCCAGGTTATTTTGAAGTTGAGTTTCACTAGATAGAATAAAACCTATACAGAGAATTAGGTATTGAATTTTTACTGAATCATATGAACTTGACTAAAATTAAATGTGTCTTTTCATTAAATTGGTTATTTGATCAAGTTCAACGTTGTGTGTTTTTAAACCAATCTTGCAGAGGGTTTCAAGCCCCACTACGCGCCAGGCAGGCACCGTACCAGGCCCTGAGTGGAAAAAAACACCGCATGGCTTGTCCCCTGGAAGCAGACTGTGAAACAAAGATTCTCATGCAAAGAATTTCTTTTTTTTAATTTTTATTTATTGATTGATTTTAGAGAGAGAGGAAGGGAGAGAGAAAGAAACATCAATGTGTTGTTCCACTTGCTGATGCATTCATTGTTTGATTCTTTATGTGCCCTGCTCAGGGATTGAACTCAAAACCTTGGCATATGGGGTCGGTGCTCCAACCAACTGACTACCTGACTACCTGACATCTGGCCAGGGCTGCAGATGAGTTCTGAATGCAGAGTTCCCAGCAGACCCTGGTCCGAAGGCGGGGTGTGAGGATCAGGCAAGAAGGCAGGCCCAGGGGTGCTCCCAGGAAAACTCCCGCCGCAGCAGCCTTCCTCTTCAGGGAGCGCGGGGGCTTTTCCTGACTCAAGCTTGGGCACTGGGCTGTTTCACTCCGGTGTGAGCAGGTCGCTGGCTGCAGGTCCTGCCACTGAGATGCAGGCTCAGGCACCCAGGCTCCGCACAAGCAGAGGGAAGCCCTGCAGAAGCCTGAGAGTCGTCCCGCCGGAGTTCCACTGTGGTCAGCCGCAGTGCATGAGGCTCGGGGAGAGCAGAGAGGGAGAGGGGGCCAGCACAGGTGGGCAGAACCGCCACCTTCTCAGGACACAGTGATCACCCAGGGGGCTGCAGAGGGACGTTACTAGGCCAGGTGGTGCACCAGGCTCTTAACTCACTCAAGAAAGAGTTCAAGACCCAGCGGGAGTGGGAAGGAAAGCAGGTTGCATTCAGGTGGAGGAGAAAGGCAGGGATGGGCTGCTGGAGACAGGAGTGAGCAGGGTGGCTGCAGCCTCGTTGCAAGTCACACCCACCGGCTGTGAAAGAAGTGCGTGCTCATGGAGTGGGCAGAGTGGACGCAGTGGGCATAGCGGGTAGAATGGGCAGAGTGAGCGCAGTGGGCATAGCGGGTAGAGTAGGCACAGTGGGCAGAGTGGATGGAGTAGGCAAAGTGGGTGCAGTGGGCATAGCGGGTAGAATGGGCAGAGTGGGCGCAGTGGGTATAGCGGGGTGGAGTGGGCAGAGTGGGCGCAGTGGGCATAGCAGGTGGAGTGGGCGGAGTGGACGCAGTGGGCATAGCGGGTGGATTGGATGCAGTGGGCATAGTGGGTGGGGTGGGTGGAGTGGGCAGAGTGGGAAAAGCGGGTGGAGTGGGCAGAGTGGGCTCAGTGGGCATAGTGGGTAGAGTAGGTGCAGTGGGCATAGCGGGTAGAATGGGCAGAGTGGGCGCAGTGGGTATAGCGGGGTGGAGTGGGCAGAGTGGGCGCAGTGGGCATAGTGGGTGGAGTGGGCGGAGTGGACGCAGTGGGCATAGCGGGTGGAGTGGGTGCAGTGGGCATAGCAGGTGGATTGGATGCAGTGGGCATAGCGGGTGGGGTGGGTGCAGTGGGCATAGCAGGTGGATTGGATGCAGTGGGCATAGCGGGTGGAGTGGGTGCAGTGGGCATAGCAGGTGGATTGGATGCAGTGGGCATAGCGGGTGCAGTGGGCATAGCGGGTGGAGTGGGCAGAGTGGGCTTAGTGAGTAGAGTAGGTGCAGTGGG
>NW_005871606.1:301547-316466 GCF_000147115.1 Myotis lucifugus | reverse complement strand
TTTTTATTTCAAAAAGCCATTTAAAACTTATAAGTTTTATAATAATTATCTACAAACTTTACAATTAAATTAAAATGCAATTCACATGTAGATTTAGGAAAATAGGTCTATAGAATGAGGCATACTGTTTTCCTTTCAAGAGTCTTTTTGAGAAATATGATTATTTTAAGTTGGGAAAATCGCCATATATGTGTATGTACACACACACACACTCTACAGAGTAACTGCATCATTGGTTAAAGGCCAGGTTTTACACTGCTGTCTTCTGAAAGCATTATTATCAGGTTCTTCACATTCTTTCACAACCGACATGGCCACAGTCAAAGAGAATATGCCAAGAAAAGGTCAGTAAATGCTGAGGCGAATCCATTTGCGGGGAGGTGGGGGAGGGGGGCTGTTTCCATGGCTTCTGATAGAAGCAAAGGGAGAAATGTGAAGAATGGAGACTAGTTTCAGTGACAAACAAATGAACGGGTCTATAAATACTTCATCCCTTAGCCCCTAAGGTCTCATTGTCGGGGGTTATCTTTATTATGAGTAATCACGGGTTTCTTTGTTTGTTTCTAACTTTTTCTGCTGATCTCTGTGCTACTCATCTCTGCAATAGCACCCACTAATTTCTTTTTCATTTACTTCATTCTGGTATAAAGAAATCACCACCCAATTTAAACATATAAAGTGCATTTTTAGAGTCAGAGC
Organism: Myotis lucifugus; assembly: GCF_000147115.1. Lineage (NCBI taxonomy): Eukaryota > Metazoa > Chordata > Mammalia > Chiroptera > Vespertilionidae > Myotis > Myotis lucifugus. The sequence goes on along the minus strand of NW_005871606.1, from coordinate 315,767 downwards.
GCATGGTGTGCAGCGATAACCCAGCGTGCAGGCCCCCGTGCCTTCCTGCGGGAGCAGCACAGGGCGCTGCTGAGGTGCCGTTTGTTTCTAAAGCAATTGCGAGGGTCCGGCTGCAGCAAGTCCGCTCCTGTGCGTGGCCGCCGCCGGGACCTGAACGCCCCAGTGCGCCCCCTTCCTTTGTTAACACGCTAAGCACCATGTCAGCCGGCGGCACTGACTATACTCTCTGTCTGGAGGACAGAACAGGCTGGGCGCTTAACGCGGGTCTCCCCTCCCCTTAGGAGAACACGCCTCCCAGGCCTGAGCCAGGGGCCGGAGAAGGATGGTCTGGTGCGCATCTCATCGCCCAGCCCATGCCACGGGCCTGTCCGGCAACACGGCCCATCCCGTGGCCACAGCGACTGGTTCCGAGGTGAGCACGTGGCCCACAGTGGTCCACTCAGGCTCAGTCCTGGGATTCCTGCAGGAATTGTGGGGGGCCTGCAGCGCTCCCCCTTCAGTAAATGAGACACAGGCCCGAGCCTGGAGCTGCGGGGCCACCTGGCTCAGGAGGGCCCGACAGGAGGCCAGCGGCCAGGACCCGGTGGCCAGAGCCTTGCCCATCTCAGGCCTCTGAGTTTCCCAAGGACAGAAATTCCGTCTCTGCCTCGAGCAGTGTGGATTTCAGCACTTGGCAGGTGAAGGGCTCCTGAGGACGTGGCTCGGTCTCGGTCGGGACTGGAGGAGAAGCATCCCCAATTGCACGGACTCTGTGCACAGCAGCAGAACCCCAGACACGGCAGGAAACGCTCGCCCGAACCCCGAGGCCCTCAGAGCACTGGTGTTCAGAAGCTGCTCTTGGACTCACAGGCACTTATTTTCGGGTTTTTTAACTTACACATGTCTGTTCTACTTTTATCTATAGCTGATATATTTCCGTTTTTCAGAGGTTAGGAAAGTTGCCCAAAATCACAGGGCTTATCGTGGGGTAACATCAGTACTCTTCCTGCGGGGGCGTGAGGGTTAAATGGGCGAAGCATGTCAGGTTTCAGCATCCTGTCAGACGCCTGGCGAGGGCGCAGTAGGTGTTAGATGCTGTTCTAATTATGATGACATCTTGGGATGTTGGGAGCATTATAGAAAAGAATGCAAATTCAACATTTAGCATAACATCTGGCATCTAGTAACTGCTTGTTTTAATGTTTGCTGGTGTTATTTTTATCAGAACCCTGGCCAACACTGTCTTCCACAACCAGACCATTTCTCTCCTACGTTCAGGCTCTCAGAGCGAAAGACATGTTACTGAGAAGGGATATGGGCATATACTGAGACATCTTTTGTATACCTTTCCAGCCTTATGTTCCAAGAATCTCCACAGCAGTGTAGAGACTTTTCCTTTGCACCTGGACTATCAGATACAGTAGCGAGCAGCCATGCGTGACTATTTGAATTTAAATGTAATTACAAATTTTGTTCCTCAGTTGCACCCACCACGTGAAAGTGCTCCTGGGCTTGTGGGACTGGCTGCACCGCCCTGTTGTGGAAAGTTCCACTGGAAGGCCTGTGATGCACTGGGAGCGATGCAAACCAGAACTGGAAAAGCAAAGAACCTTCCATTTGTGCCACTGGGCGGGGATTGCTGTCTGGGGAAGGCTTCCTGACTGTGTCCCAAAAGGGGTCACAAGGTGACCTTACCTTGATCCAGTGATGATCGGCCGGCTTTCCCGAAGCCTGGCAAACCCACAGCCTCACCTGCCTGCCCCCCCGGAAGCGGAGCGGGGCACTGTGATAACCAGGTTTGGGTCATGGCATCCGGATGCCAACCTGTTGATTTAGGATGAAAACCTTCATGCCCAAGGCCCCTGGGCTCCCCAGGCCCCGCCTGCAGGCAAGCCCATTTGGAGCCCTGTGTAAGCGGAGGCTGCCGGAGCCAGGCAGAGCAAGGGCAGGGCCGTGGGGTCTGAATGGGGCTGTCACCGGTGCCAGACAGGCACATCCGCGGCTGGAGCCTCTGGCTTTGCTGATTTGTACATCAGGACTCCCCTTTTAATTTCTTTCTTTTTTGTTCCTCTTAAATGTTAAGTTTTTGAAGTAATTTTACTCACAAGACAGTTCAAAAACAAAACAGAGTTTCCAAGCACCCGTCACTGACTTGCCCCACGGACAGCATCTTGCACACGCAGAGTGCACTGTCGCACCAGGGCCTGGGCGGGCACAATGCCCTTTCCTTTGACAACCGCCAGGGCCTCACTGGGTCCTCACACTGATCACGCACATGCCGCTGAGTGCTGCCAACAGCCCTGTGCTGCAGGCACTAGCATGAGCTCCATGCTATGGCTCAGAGGCCTGAAGCTCTGAGAACTAAATTCTTCCCCAAGGCCGGGCAGAGCGGGCCGACTCCACGCCCAGTCCAGAGCAGCGTGTCTGTGAGGAGTCCCTGTCTGCTAGATCCTCACCTGCCCACGGGGGGGGGGGCAGCAGTGGACGATTGCCCCCACCCCCAATTCTGACAACACACTGCAAAAACCAAAACATGCTCCAACTTTTAGTAACTTTATTGCGATGTTTAAGAAAAGCAAATAATAGTATTTATAAAGTGCACATTTATTGAGCTCTTATAATGATACAGTTCATGGATTACACTTATGCATTGTTTCATGTAATCTTCATACATATGATTTCACTTAGTTCTCACAACAGCCCTTGAAGCACGGAGCCATCATTACCTCCGCTTTGCAGAGAAGAAATCGGAGGCTCTGGGACATGCAGTAACAGGTCGTAAGGGAAGGAACCTGGTTCCGATCCAGAGTGCCTCTCGAGAGGGTCCTCCAAGTGCGCTCGGACTGTAGGAAAGATAGTGAAGCAGCACGTTCTCCGCTTCCTCGTCTCTAATCAGAGAGACAGCGTTTGTGACATTTCCTACCGCACACTGGAGGCTATCGCTGCTCTCACACTCCACTTTCTTATGTTTGTATATTCAATTTGGATGTAAGGGCACACAATGTTTTCGTTATACTTACCTTCTCATAAAGTGTTATCATCAGAGAGTTCAGAAAGCAACTGTTTTAAAAAATTATATCTCAGTATTTCTATCTAAAAATACATCTGAACATTACACATTAATGTTAAAAGTTTTACAAATGCCTATTTTAATCAATTTGGAGCAATACATCATAAACACTCAGTGTTATTTTTAAGGGCAGAAAATTGGGAGATAATTTTAATGTCCAACAAATAGGGCTTGTTTTTTTTACATCATAATAGTTCACGGATGGCTGCAAATAGTGCAGATCCGAATTTGTTGACATAGAGATAAATTGCATGATATTCTTAAGGGGAAAAAAGCAGATTAACAAAACTATATGTATAGTATAACTCAAACTTTATACAAACAAAGCCAAATATATTATGTAGACATACACATAGATTTGTATGAAAAAATAAAATTCAGTGGCGTATTAGATATATGTAGAGTATTCCTGGATAATGGAATGACAGTAGTTTTATTCTTACTTCTTTTCTGTATTTTCCAAACTATCACAGAGAGCATGTGTAATTTTTATAACCTGATTAAATTGTAAGCATCATATGAAAAAATGATAAATATTTTTAAGAAAGCTGCTAAAGTCACTGAAGAGAAAACATTAAGAAAGGCCCTGGCAGGTTTGGCTCGGCTCAAGGACCCCGGGTCTCGGGTTTGATTCCCAGTCAAGGGCATGTACCTTGCAGTTTTGATCCCCAGCCCAGGTCAGGGCACATGTGGTAGACAACCAATCAATGTGTCGCTCATACATTAATGTTTCTCTCTCTTTCTCTCCCCCCACCCTCTCTCCCTTTTACTCTCTCTAAAAATCAATGGAAAAAAATGTCCTTGGGTGAGGATTAACAAAAAAAAAAAAGAAAGAAAAAAAAGGCCAGTAATTTGGGATCCTCTGAGCCTGTATTGTATTGTTCTTTGCCAAACTTGTATCTGTTCATAGTTTTAATAAATTTCTGGTAACTAAAAAAAAAAAAAAAAAAGGAAAGAAAAGAAACTGTTGCTCTGGAAAGAACCATCTGGTAGCAACCTGCGGTGTGGACAGCACTTTCCCACAGGCACACAGCCAGCCTGGGGCCAGGAATGGACGCCCAGCCCTCTCTGTACAGCCCTCCGTCCTGCCTGCATATTAAAGAATCAGAAAAAGTCAGGAAGAACTTTATCCGAAGGATTATCAAAACTTGGGTGTTCCACTAAAAAAACTGCCTGAAACCTACTGGTTTACACAAACAGTATATTTATAAATCAGATTGGCAATTTCTTTTCTTTTTTTAGAGCCAAAGATATGGTTTTTATTAAACACTAGAGGCCCGTTGCATGAAGAGATTCGTGCAATAGGCCTTCCCTTCCCCTGGCTGCCGGCACCGGTTTTCCTCCAGCACCCGGGACCCAGGCCTTTGCTCCGGCCAGAGCCTTCAGTCTTCGCTGCTCCAGCCGGAGCCTTCAGTCTTCATTCTGGTGCTTGGCGCCTATGTATGCAAATTAACCGCCATCTTTGTTGGGTTAATTTGCATACTCTCCTGATTGGCTGGTGAGCATAGCGGAGGGATGGTCAATTACATGTTTGTCTATTATTAGGTAAGACTAGAGACCTGATGCACAAAATTCATGCAAGAGTAGGCCTTCCTTCCCCTGGCTGCCAGCATCGGCTTCCCTCTGCCACCCGGGACCCGGGCTTCCCTCGCAGCCCCAGCTTCGTCTGGAAGGACACCTGCAAGGATGTCCGGTCTAATTAGCATATTACACTTTCATTATTATAGATATGTAGAGGGGGCAAAACAAGAGTGATTAATACTCTTTTTCGAGACAAGACAAATTTGGGAAAGATTTTAAAGGAAGAATAGTAATTGAAATATTGCACAGGCTACCTATGAATCAGAGCAGTGGCAATACCTGTAATAATTCCACATTGAGCATTTGCCACACAAATTTGGCTGGAACAAACTGGCATGTGTCATATCCCAGCTTGAACAGCTCAAGCAACTTCAACAAAGAATGCTTCCTGGAGACTGGCAATTACTGTATTTAATTCTAAAATAACTGAATAACTGAAGTCACTTGGATAGGATTGTGGGGTCTTCACCAGCTTTAAGGAGGACTGTGAGTTCCCGCAGTCAAGGCCGGCAGGGCTCTGGAGCCGCATCCACTGTGCAAGGAAAACACTCAGACTAAAGCCTTTGAGGAAGCTCGTGTCCTGACCCCCTGCCTCTTCCTCCTGCTCTTTCTCCAGTTACTATGATGGGGATCTGTTATTAAACAGACAAACAAGGGAAAATGGTGGCGATGCTGCAATAAGATCAGGAGGCACAGTTACTGTGGAGCAGTGGTCAGGTCTTGGAAGTCTTTTCATTACAGTGAAGTGCAGTTGTCAGTTGAAAACATTTTAGAAGCAAACAAAAGAGGAGTTAGCAATTTACCACTTAGTCTCAAAGTGAGGGTTTATCCCTCCAGTCTCTCCCCTTCAGCCTATGCCAGTGATGGCGAACCTATGACACGTGTGTCAGAGGTGACACACGAACTCATTTTTTTGGTTGATTTTTCTTTGTTAAATGGCATTTAAATATATAAAATAAATATCAAAAATATAAGTCTTTGTTTTACTATGGTTGCAAATATCAAAAAAATTCTATATGTGACACGGCACCAGAGTTAAGTTAGGGTTTTTCAAAATGCTGACACGCCGAGCTCAAAAGGTTCGCCTTCACTGGCCTATGCTATTCTTTTTGCTACATCATGGGCCAAAGGTTGATATAATACTCCTGTATGCGTTCAGCAAACCCAAACTCTGCCAAACTATGTGAAGGGCAAATGCCACCAGTGGGTAGAGACCCAGGGCTCTAACATCGCCCGCACCATTTGGTGGCATCTCTCACTATAGGGACAGTGGAACCAGCAATTGCAATGACTCAACCTAGAGGGCAGGAGTCTCCACAAACTAGTCTCCTGTTTCTGGAAAATGTGTTTATAACTGTTTTGTAGATGGTACCATACCTCAAAGAAGTGCACATATAGTAAAACAAAACAAAACAACAAACAAACAACAAACACACACAAAACAAACTTGAACTAGGAGACAGGAGAACCACGACTCAATCCCAGCTATGTCTCCTTGTTCCTATGAGATGAAATATTTTGATTCTTAGTTTTCTCTTCTGTAAAGCAAGTTTGATGAATTAGAATATCCCAACATTCCTTGTATTTGATTGATGAGCTCATCCAAAACTGGCTACATATTCAAAAACACCATCTGAATTTAGTAGGAATTTGTTAAGGTTTGCATGTGGTCAAGATAAGGGATTTCAGTTTCCCTAAAGTTTTATTCCTGACACATGCAAAAAGCGCTCTGTAGCCAAATATTTTAGAAAATCGTGGATGCACCAAGTTGGGCTGGTTTCTTCCTACAGGACTTCTCTGGGCTTCTAACGTGTTGATACAAATTATGTCTCCTTAAAAGGTCTTCAAAATTATTTGATCATAAAACTCAATATTTTTCTAAGGAGAGACATTCATTGGCAGATGCTGTGCTAGAACCCTTAGCCTCCCGCTGACTCTCCTGTCTAAAGGGGCGAGCAGAGTGCCTTTGACAGGCAACTTATCTTGTTAAGACAGAGGCACCGTCTTCTCTCAGAGCTCTGACAGAAACAGAAGCAGAACCACAGAACAGAAATGTTGATTGCCTGTTTCCCTTATGAAAAAAACATAGCAGCTCTTTGAACCTGTTCTTCAGAGGCTCTCTCTGGGGAAAAAATAAAATAAAAAGTCCCCCCAAACAAAAAGGCACATGTGTAGAATTGTACTTGTTTTCTGCTATTTTGTTTTTAAGTCTTGATCTCTAAGTTGCTGAGATAGAGATATAGAGATAGAGATAGAGATAGAGCTAGAGCTAGAGATAGATAGAGATAGAGATAGAGATAGAGATAGAGATAGAGATAGAGACAGAGACAGAGATAGAGATGGTGAGAAATGGCTTACCTGTCCGAATTTCAAATGGCGGGAACCAGAAGCGTGGTGAAAATGAGACTTTTAATAACACTCTCGGGAGCAGGTGCCCATTGTACAGCAGACTGGTAAGTGGGGCCGGGAACACAGCCTATTTGTTTAGTCCCGCCTCCAATTCCGCATTGGCTGAGTACTATGAGATCACCAGTTTCCTCATACGTTGCCTAGGTCTTGCTCTCTCCCATTGGGCCATTAAAATATTGGGCTGAGACCTTTCTAGCTGTCTCCACCTCCATTTGTTTAGGCCTCAGTGGTCAGCAAACTCATTAGTCAACAGAGCCAAATATCAACAGTACGATTGAAATTTCTTTTGAGAGCCAAATTTTTTAAACTTAAACTATATAGGTAGGTACATTGTTATTAACTTAATTAGGGTACTCCTAAGGCTTAGGAAGAGCCACACTCAAGGGGCCAAAGAGCCACATGTGGCTCGTGAGCCACAGTTTGCCGACCACGGGGGTGGGGGGAATCTTCCTGAGAATGTGCTATGGACCACCTGCACAGCTCTCACCCCCACATTCTGTTTGCTCGGGGGAATTCAGTATTGGCCTGGCCACATGCTGTTTCTTTATTATGAAGATGAATCAGAGCCATGTTTCTTATAAGAAAGAAATAGAGAGGAAGAGAGAAAGGGAAGGAGGGACATATAGTAAAACAAATGTTTGAAGATGCGTTTGAGGGAAATCCACGCCAGTCATTATTTCTTGCTTCTGGTTATTGGTGACCTAAATTTTTGTGGCAATATTTAAGTAAAGCATATAGATGGGAGGAGAAGCTACACATTTAAGTATTTGGCATCGGACTGAACCAGGTTGAAGCCAGCTCTACTACACAGAAGCTATTGTGATCCACAGTTGCACCACTTACATTGTATAAGATAGTTAATCTCTCCAGATCTCACTTCCCTCATCTGTAAAATGGGGATTATGACAGTAGCTACCCCATAGGGTAACTGGGGGTATTATACAGTAATTGTTGAGATTTATTGAGCACCTACCATGTGTAAAGCATAAACAGAGCCAGCCTTCACATTTAGAAATTGAGGTTCTGTTAACTGGTTTGTGTCTATAAATTTCTATACCCAGAGGCCTTATTATTTCAAGTTCTTTTCCTCTGTAGAAAAACAAATATGATCCAAATTTCTGGGAAAGAAACAAATTGCTAAATAAAATTTATTTGTATGGGATATGTAATAAATGTTGATCTAAAAGAATAAAAATCCCTACCCCCAGTTTTTATGCTAAGAAATTCTTTACTACATGAGATTCTCTCTGGCATTTATTAAGTATGCCTGCCACAGATTTGCATCACAGCCTCTTCCTTTTAGTGAAGTACATGATATATAAGCCTTAGCCATGAGGCTCATCTGCAATGCCAAAAATAAATATTAAATACATTCAGCATTATGATGAATAAAACCTAAATGTTTTAGAACCCAATGTTCATCCTAACCCCTCATATTATTTCAAGTGTATTTTATACTAATTATTTTAAGGAAACTCTTTCTTCTGAATATTTCAACTATTAGAACTAGGTAATCTTTATTGTATATCATCACTTGAATAGACCAAATAATTTTAGTGTCTTTATAAGTAATTGGCTTTCAAACTGAAGCATGATGATTTACTTTTAAAAATAAAGAGAAGCCCTAGCTGGTTTTGCTCAGTGGATAGAGCATCGGCCTGTGGACTGAAGGGTCCCAGGTTTGATTCTGGTCAAGGGCACATGCCCCAGCTGTGGGCTCGACCTCTAGTGGGGGCATGCAGGCAGCAGCCAATCAATGATTATCTTTCATCATTGATGTTTCTCTCTCTCTCTCTCTCTCTCTCTCTCTCTCTCTCTCTCTTTCCTTCTCTCTCTCTCTCTCCCTCTCCCTCTCTGAAAATCAATAAAAATATATTTAAAAATAAAGAGAAATCATCATCATTGAAATAGATTAAAATAGATGTCTTATTTAGAATTACAAAAGCAATTCCATTTTTCATATGTCACATTTAAAGCATGATTATTATTTAAAATATATATATCAGACTAATATTATGGATTTGTTAATAAGAAAAGCCACTGTGTAATAGTATTGTGATAAAAAAAACTAAGGTAAAGAAATAAAAGCATACCTATTTTAACTTTTTTGAATCCATCTAAATGAAAATTATTTACACAAAGACAAATGGGATCAGGTATAAAATTACCAGGCCCACCTATTATGCAATAATAATCAGAAGTCATATGAAGACACACAAAAGAAGTCAGTCTTCAAGCAAGCTGGAATCACTTTTAAAACAAGAGCTTCACATACAAGAACAATAAAAGCTCTCTTCATTTATATGGTTGAGAAAATGTTTCAGGCTTCCAGTTCAAGATGACAGATCAAACATCCATGCATTGCCCTTCTTCCTCAAATCCCACTGGCAGGCAGTATATTTGTTGAGCCACTACCATGTAACAGACAATTGACATGAAAGTACATATAACAAAGTGAACATGCTAGGGGCTCATCAGGAAGCAGGCGAATGAATGATGAACGAGAGTACAGCCCATTATATATGTGGTGGAAACACATTTGACCTGAGGAGGAGTAGAGAAACTCCAGACTCCGCTTCTTTGTCATCTAAAGCAAGTGGGAGTCCTGCAATTATAGAATCAACTAGAGGCCAGATGCATGAAATTTGTGCAAGAGTAGGCCTTCCTCTCCCTGGCTGCCAGCACCAGCTTCTCTCTGGCACCCAGGACTCGGGCTTCCCTCGCAGCCCCAGCTTCGTCTAGAAGGTCATCCGGAAGGACGTCTGGTCTAATTAGCATATTCAACTTTTATTATTATAGATGATTATTTGACTCATGTCCACTTTCAGGGGCTGGCTTCATGTCCATTTGCTCATCATTGTACCCCCAGTACCACCCACAACATCTGGTCATAGTAAGTACTTAGTTAAATGAATGAACAAATGATGGTCTACTACCCACCTAAAAGAAAATATCAACTTAAACATGTACTCTTTCAGAGTCTTTGTATAATTCTAGTATAAAGAATACTAAACTAAAAAACAACACAAAGGAAACACTTTGTTGGCATTTATAATAATTACTAGAGGCCTGGTGCACAAAATTCATGCACGGAGGGGTGGGTTCCCTCAGCCCAGCCTGCACCCTCTCCAACTGGGGACGCCTTGGGGGATGTCCGACTGCTGGTTTAGGCCCGATCCCACAGGGACCGCTGGGACCCTCTCACAATCTGGGACCGCTGGCTCCTAACTGCTCACCTGCCTGCCTGCCTGATCACCCCTAACTGCCTCTGCCTGCCAGCCTGATTGCCCCTAACTGCCCTCCCCTCCTGGCCTGGTTGCCCCCAACTACCCTCCTCTGCTGGCCAATTTGGTTCTGATTGGTCGGTTTCTATGCCAGTCAGCGTCAAAAGCTCCGCCTCCTAGATAGCCATTGGTTCTTTACAGCACCCACATTTGGTTCTGATTGGTCGGTTCCTATGCCAATCAGCATCAAAAGCTCTGCCTCCTAGGCAGCCATTCGTTCGTCACAGCACCCACATTTGGTTCTGATTGGTCGGTTCCTATGCCAGTCAGCATCTTCGGGCCTATCTCCGGGCCTGATCAGAGTGGCGGGGATGAACAGCCGCCCCTCAGAGGCTGGGAGAGAAAGAAAGGCCCGGCTGCTGGCGAAGCCCAGAAAGAAAGAGGGAAAGAAAGAGAGAGGCAAGTACTGATCAACAGCTGCCACTGAGGCTGCGGATCAGACCCTGCCTCTCTCTCTGGGTCTCAGCCCCCTGAGCAGTCAGTGCTGGGTTGCCAGGCTGCAGCGGGGCAGTCAGTGCTGGGTCGCCACAGCAACCCAACGCTGACTGAAGGACTTCCGGGTTGGTCAGCCTTCGGTCGTGATTGGTCGTTATGACCCTGGGCTTTTATATATTAGAATTAATATCATAAAAAGTTTATTACCCTCATTAAGGAGTCTAAGCCATGATTGATCCCTTTCCTATAAAATGTGGTGCTAGTCATTACATTTCTGGTTCTCAGAAATTAGAGTGCCTTGTAGACTTGCATTGTCCGCCCCCTTAAAGAGAGTCATGTGACTTGTTTAGCTACTAAAACCTGAGCAGAAGTGATTGCTTCAATTCCAGGCAGAGGCATTGAAGGCTGCTGAGTCACCCTCCAACTCCACCCACCTGTGTTAGCATGCTGTGGCTGGTGTTAGCCTGCTATGGCTGCCATAAGAAATTACTGCAACAGGTAGCTTAAAACAGACACGTGTTCTCCCATGGTTCTCGAGGCTAGAAGTCTGAGGTCAAGGGTGTGGTATTTATGAAGGCTGTAGGAAGGGAGGACCCTTCCTTTCCTCTTCCAACTCTGGTGCTGCTGGCGATCCTTGGCGTTCCATGGCTTGTAGACACATCTCTCCAGTCTCTGCCTCCATCTGCACAAGTGTGCTTCTGTGTATGTGTCTTCTTTGTATCTATGTCCATCTCCCTCACTTTCTCTTATAAAAATGCCAGTCATTAGTTTAAGGGCCCAACATAATCTGGTATGACCTCATCTTAATTGATTACATCAAGCATATCCAACTCGTGGCCAGCGGGTTTTAAATAAATGAGGCTTGTGGCCCGCAGGCCTCGAGTTTGACATGCTTGGATTACATCTTTAAAGACCCTAGCACTAAATAAGGTCATATTCACAGGTACAGTATTTGGGATTGGGAAAATGGCTTTTGGGGGGATGCAATGTAACCCACTGCACAACCCTCCACTGGCATCATGAAGCACATGTTGAGATGGATCCTTCACCAGCCTGGGGCCAGACAGTCTCATTACTGTGGCAACAGACATGCTGTGTCTCCCAGTGTACCTCATTTCAGTCACTTGTCCATTGAGTAGAATGGTGGCTGAATCACCTGCACAAGGGAAAGAATCTACACCTCTAGCTTTTTGGTGACTACATTTAACCAATTCATGTAAATTAAATGCGTCTACACAGCATGCTAACACAGGCTTGTGACCGGCCTCATCAGTCACTTACTGAGAGGCCTGCTAACATGCCTCGCATTGTGCTCTGTGCCAGCAGGGTGTGCGGGAAATCACACACAAGGATCCCAAGGGGGCTGTAATCTAATCTGGTGGAAAGACAAAAATGACGATATCAGTGTTGACTGAAATGTAGAGGACACCACGTAACAAGACTTGGTGAGGGGTCACTCTAACGAGGCTCCCCGTCTGTCCTAGGCACTGTGCTGACCACATCACAGGCAGGACGCTCTTTACACCCATGGGGGTTGTAACCCATGAGGTTGGTATTTTCTATCCATCTTATAGGTGAGGAAATAGAGGTTTAAAAGGTTACTAGTAAGTAACGTGTCCAATGGCCACTCGGGATTCCAAACCAGCTCAGTCAGATTCACAAGTGTGGGACCCCATGGGCTCTCCTGTGCTGCCCATCGATTCAGGATTCAGCCAGGCCTTGATGGTCTGCTGCCACACGCAGTCTCCACTCTGACTACACACACGTGGGTGCTCCTCACGCAGTCCTCCTGGGCAGGATGGCTCCTGTGGCCAGATAACTGGCTGCAGGAAGAAACAGAACAGGATAGGCCAGCGACTAGTACTCGCCCATTTCTACTGCAGTGTGGGTAGGTGGCCTTCCCACGTCACTTACTTTTATGAATTAATCCAAATTCAACCTTTCATTTTTCCATTTATAAAATGGAACTAACTTTCAGACTGCAGTTTTCTTACTTGGACATAGATGCAAAGATTTGTCATACCAGGGGCCTTCATGTCTCCGCTAGAGCATTAAACCAATCAACAGAAACAACATGATCAAAAGAAATATGAGACCAAACCAACCCTATTTTTAAGTGTTTCTAACCCTGTTTCAAAACAGCCTATGAGGATTGTTTTCCAAACAGCCATGTAGGAAGTACAGCTGCGTCGATGTTTCCTGTTTTCTGTGCTCGGAGGCACTACCCAAGCTGGCATTCAATAGTAGCAAATATGAAATAGAGCATTTTTTTTAAAGTTGTAGGAATGTTAAAATCCATGTTGACTGGTTTTCCCATTTACCCAGCGGCATTCCCAGCCTAGCGTTGGCATGGAGACTGGAAAAGGAAACTTTCCACCAATCTGTCACTTGCTACTGTTTCCACTTATTTTACTGAGCCCAATTATAACATTTTTTAAGTTTGATTCTTTTGTTGTTTGAGCACAGTCTGAAACATGAAAACGGGTGAAAAGGTTTTTTAAATCAGTCAAAGATTTGGTTTTCCAAATACTCAGCTGTTTAACATTCGGATAATTGCCTGCTTTCCCCTCTCTCCACATTTGGTCTAAACGCTTGGCAGGAGGGAGCCCGGGTCTGGAAGTGACTGCCGGCTCTCCGCGCCGTATCCATTAAAGATGCTGGAAGGCGCCTCTGCTTCTCCAAACTCCGTGGTCCTCGGGGGCAAGGAAAGTCCGCGATTCTGAACATTTAGGGAGAGTCCGCTTCCCCAAGTTGTGGCGCTGGCAGGCTTGGCGTGGTCACAGCCACCTCCTTGGCCATCGCACTCGTTGAGGAAACGCAGGCTCGGCTCTGAGAGGGAGGGCACGTCTGCCCTCGTGGCCGGGAGCGCGGGGCCCAGAGCGACTCCCTCACGGGACGCTGTGGCCGCCCGAGCCGAGGCGGTGAGTCCGGCTGGGAAGGGGCTGAGGCGCGGCGAGCGGCTTGGGGCCTGGACGCCGGGCCTCGATCTCCCCTCGCGGCTTCCACAACTGCGGGCCGGCGCTGGCGCGGCCCCCGAGGGGGGAGGCTCGGCGGGACCCGGAGAGCGAGGTCGGAGCAGACGCGGGCGCACAGGGAGGCGCCTGCGGTGACAGAGCCGCGCTGACTCCCGGGGCGGGGGTAGGGGGGGCTTTCGCTCTCCCTTTGCCCCACCCCCACCCCCCTTCCCCTTTGCCCGAGTAGGTGCGGGGCCGCCTCTCCGGGGGTTGGACCGCAGGACAGCAGGACAGACCGTGCAGCACCTGGGAGGCGCGCTGTGCAGACCTGCGGACCAGCGCGCGTTTCAGGGGCTCCGCCCCCCCGCCCCCCCACACACATATATACACACACATACACACACGCGCGCGTGTCCCCCGCGCGCGGCGCGTAGTAGGCGCTCCCCGGCATCTGGAGAGCAAACGCGCTGCGAGGAGTCCCGCTGAGCACGTGTCGCTTTGGAAACGA
>NW_005871606.1:296004-300902 GCF_000147115.1 Myotis lucifugus | reverse complement strand
CAGCAGGGGCCCTGGGCGCCCCCCGCAAGAAAAATGGCCAAGTTCCGCCCCCGGGCCTTCGTCGCGCTTCCCCGCCTGCCTCGCCTGTCTCCCCGCACCCTCCTGGGTCTGGTCCTTCTCTGTCCCGCGGGAAGATGCTCTTCAGTCCCCTCAAGCTCTATCCCGGGACGTGCCGCCTGAACCTGAACCCCGAGGCCCTTGCTGAACTGCCGGGGCCTGGCGCATACCCCGCCCGGCCCCCTCCTCTGTAGCGGGGACTTGCTCCCCACGCGCCCCCCACAGAATCGCTTGGAAAGACCTTGGTCCCAGGCCATGTGTGCGCTCTGAAAAGCAATGTGGGTGCTTCTTTCCGGGTCCCAGGGTTCCCTGTTTGTTTTGGGGTGGGGGGTGGGGGTGTTTTTCCCCCCGCGTCTTGAGAGTCTCCCTGTGAAAGTTTCCCATTTCCAGCTCCCGGTGAAGCACCTCCGGCTCCTGCAAATGATGGAAAAGGGGGCCGTGTAGAGGCTTCAGCTTAGAGAGGAGTCTGCATCGGGAGGAGGCGCTAACTCACCCTTCTCCCGGCCCAGAGGTCTGTGTGGGTCTGAGGGTGAATTTCTAGTACAGAATCCACAGGTCCCGTCCACTTCACATCAACAATGCACACCCGCGGTCATGTCCTTACCCTTTCTTCCAAGTCTGAAATTACTTTACACCTCCATTAAATTGCTCCAAATATCCAAGTGCACGTTCTAGGATTTAAATAAAACTTCCATATTTGAAAGGATAATGAAATAACATTTAAATCGAAGGGAAATGTCATTGTCTTGAGAAAATAAAGCTCTGTTGTCTCCATGCTAATTAGCAGTCTCAGAGCACATTGTGAGCCCTGGGACCACAGCAGTATGTGGTTCCGCCCAGGAGATAGGCAACTGTAAGAGTTGTGATATTTATTAGAGTCATTTAGAGATTTTTACAAAATGTATTTGAATACCTTTGAAAGTAGCCAGCTGGTGTGGTTGAAAAATGTTTTTATAGGTCTTTCTAATACGTGAGAATTGAAACATGATTTCCCCCCTCTTCTCCCGCTGGCTCATTTAAAATTTCTGCTAATCCTCTGAGCCCAAAATTCTTTTGCAATATAAGTATCTTTTTGTTCCATTCACAGGACATCACAGTTTGACTAGATCTGCAATGGCTTAAGGCTGAAGGGCGTTAGGAAGCAGCTGTCTAATTAAAAATATATAACCCTATGCAATTCTTTGTAAATATTTCCAGGAACTGAAGCTTCTTGTTACAAAATGAAATCTTTATCACATTGGATGTTTATCTATAGAGAGATTTAGACGGGCTTGTTATATAGTATGTGTGCTGTTTGTTGTGATTTTAACTCTGTGTTACAAAAGGAGAATTCTTTTACGAGTCTCTAAAGCTGCACGGCAGTGAAGAAATGCAGTTATGTCTCCATGACAGGAACCATCTGGAGTCAAATGAAAAACTAAATAACTTATCTGGATATATTGTCCATAGGATATTAAACATCCAAGCGATGGGTTGAATTTTAAAAGATTTTGGCTGGATTTTGATTGTCTAATAGAGTTGGTGGGGCTTCAGAATGCGGGGTCTTGAGTATCTGTTGGAATAAAATATGGCCTGAAACCTCCACCTTAAACACTTACTGTTTGGGCGAATATGTGTAGTCATTTAAAGTCATTGAGCCCTGGCTGGTGTGGCTCAGTGGATAGAGCATCAGCCTGCAGACTGAAAGGTCCCGGGTTCGATTCCGGTCAAGGGCACATGCCTGGGTTGCAGGCTGGATCCCCAGCAGGGGGCGTGCAGGAGGCAGCCAATCAATGATTCTCTCTCATCATTGATGTTTCTCTCTCTCTCTCTCCCTCTCCTTTCGTCTCTGAAATCAATATATATATATATATATATATATATATATATATATATATATCATTGATTTGTTAAAACCACATTGGGAAACATCATGTACTGAACATTTCATTGATGGTTAAGAGAGCCACATAGGCATGATGCCTGGCATACAGATAAGAGCTGGAAGATGGAAATGTTTAAATATTTTCCGATAAATGTCCAAACACCCCAAGGTGGAAATTGTAGTTTTAGTCCAGATACTTGTTTTAAATAGGTTGAGAAAAAAGTGTTAGCGGGGGAAATAAATCAATTAAAAGTAATAAAGTGTGTCCATGTGTTTATATTTAAGAAGTTATGGCTTTCCCCAAAACTAGAATTTTGAAGGAATGCTTTAGTTGTTTCCAATAAATGTACATTTAAACTTGTGCCTAAATTATAAATTTTTTTATTTCTTACATATTTTATAAGACAGGATGTTTTTACCTTAATGTTGGCAAAATAGATTACTACACACCATTCAAACAAAGCATCCTATTTTTGGTTGATTCTAGGAAAGAACAATAGACCTTCGGATCGATTTTTAAGCATATAAATTTAGACTTCATTGTTTATTTCTATTTATCACAGTATGGAATTCCTTCATAGTTGATTCTTTTTTAAAAAAATATATTTTATTGATTTTTTACAGAGAGGAAGGGAGAGGGATAGAGAGTTAGATACATCGATGAGAGAGAAGCATCGGTCAACTGCCTCCTGCACACCCCCCTACTGGGGATGTGCCTGCAACCAAGGTACATGCCTTGTCTGGAATTGAACCTGGCACCCTTCAGTCCGCAGGCCGACGCTCTATCCACTGAGCCAAACCAGTGAGGGCCATAGTTGATTCTTTAATTGTGTGTATTTACAGTGTTTGTATTGGGAGCAGGTGCCTTGAGTCATCACTGTTAACAATTGCATTTTCTCATCTGATGGCTCTGATAGAAGCTCCATTGGTTTTGTAATGTGCATATGTGTATATCCTAAGCCAACAATTTTCTTTTTGCAGGTTACTCACTGGCGATAAAAGAGTAACATAAGGGAAAGCCTTGGTCTGCCCATTCTCACCCTATGAGATTTCTTTCTTTAAAGAGGAAATGGTGAAAATCAAGTCAGTGGTGTGAGAAACATCAAGTGTCATGAACCAAAATGCACATATTTAAAAAGGAAAATGAGTCTTTCTAAAATTTACATCAGTGCCTTGATGGGTCTGAAGCAGTTCATGCCAGACTTAGAGACCATTTAAATCCCTTTGGAAAAACTGGGCCCAATGTATTCAGTTAATAATCATACAGTCTCGTGATTTGACTTATGTAGTACTTAGTGGCTATGTGTGGTATAAGATTAATATAGACTCATTTTTTTCAAGTTCAAAGCAAATTCAATAAAGCACTAGAAAAAGATAACTGGTTTTTAAAAAATTGTGTTTAAGGTTTTCATAATGTGTGAGTCATTTTTAGGCCATTTTTTTAAAAACTAGGAAAATCTCTTCTGATTATATTTTATGGCAAACATGGACAAGTAAATGAAGATTGCAGTTTTTTATATATGGGATTATTATCGCAGAGCAGTTGGATATCTAAAGCGCTTTTTTATTGCTATTTTTAGATGCCCCCCCCCGAGTCTCCCCTGCTATCTCTATTTATGCTTGCTGGTGTCATTCCAGGCTTGCAACGACGAC
Organism: Myotis lucifugus; assembly: GCF_000147115.1. Classification (NCBI taxonomy): domain Eukaryota; kingdom Metazoa; phylum Chordata; class Mammalia; order Chiroptera; family Vespertilionidae; genus Myotis; species Myotis lucifugus. Next base: position 297,328 of record NW_005871606.1, on the reverse strand, counting down.
TTCCAGTGTGTTGGGAACACGTGCTGTGCTGTTAGCATCTGGATTCGGGGCCTAAGGCTTTGCACACCCATGGGCAGAGCAGGAGACAGCTGCCACCCACGGTCCCGTAAAGTGAGTATGTGTACTTGTATTCACAGTGGTTCTCTCCTGTTGCAGTGCCCTCACCTTGAGCAAGCCTGCGTGACATGCAGCCCAGGGCATGGAAGTTAGAGGAGATGACAGTGGAAACCACCTGCTCTGCCCGCTCCCCTTCCGTTGGAAAGAATTGTGTCCTCTAAGTCTAGCGATCAGTTTCCTGTCATAGTTCTCATGACATTAGAGATACTTCATAAAAATAATTTCAAACACATGAATTTGTTTAAAATCATTTAGGAATACACACACACACACACACACACACACACACGCACGCACACTGAGTGGCCAGATTATTATGACCACCTGACGTTTGTAGGCAAATTAGCTATAATTTCGCGCTGAAGTTGCTAGAGGGCCAGATCATTATAAATAGGGAAGCAGGTTGTTTACCATGACAGTAGAAGTGATGTTTTTCTGAAGATGTGGGTAAACAACGTGATTTAACAGCCTTTGAACGTGGGTTATATTTGAACATGAGTGGCCAGATTATTATGACCACCCCATCAGTATTTCGTTGGGCCACCTTTTGCCTTCAATACTGCATCGATTTTTCTTGGCATTGACTCCACGAGATGGTGAAAGGTGATGCGAGGAATCTGACACCATGCCTGATGAATAGCACTGTCCAGTTCTGTGAGATTTGATGGTTGTGGAACCAGCTGCCTGATGGCTCTTTTAACTTCGTCCCACAAATGCTCAATTGGATTGAGATCTGGTGATTGTGGGGCCACCTAAGCAAGGTAAAGTCTCCCTCATGTTCTTGAAACCACTCCTTCACAATATGAGCATGGTGGCATGGCGCATTGTCTTGTTGGAAGAAGCCATCTCCATTGGGATACGCCATCAACATGATAGGATGAACTTGATCAGCAACAATACTTAGGTATGTTGTGCTATTCAGACGTTGTTCCACACGAATTAAAGGGCCCAAATCATGCCAGGAAAACATGCCCCAAACCATAACACTGCCCCCACCAGCTTGAAGGGTTGTACTCATGCATGTGGGGTGCATGCTTTCATGCTGTTTCCGCCAAATTCTCACTCTGCCATCTGCATGATGCAACTGGAAACGTGATTCATTGGACCACATGACTTTTTTCCAATGCTCTACTGTCCAATCCTTGTGTTCCTGTGCAAATTGGAGACGTTTATCTTGGTAACTTCAGACAGCAAAGGTGTTCGAACA
>NW_005871606.1:294224-295618 GCF_000147115.1 Myotis lucifugus | reverse complement strand
CTGCAGGCTCCTGCCTGCGGCCCCAGCAGGTTACAGGCCTCTAGCAGGGGTGGGTGGGAGGTGGGAGGGATCGGAGAAGTGTGGGGAGCCTGGACAGTCCTTGCCCAAAAGATTCAAAACTTTTGAAATGCAAACTCCTCCAGGGACGACGCAGTGCCTTGCTTTCTAGTCCCATGACCGCATTTACCGAGCAGTAAGGTGAAGTCCAGGGCATAGGGACGCACCCAGGCCAGGTGGCTTGTAGCAGGCAGAGCTGTCTCTGCAGTGCCCCCTCTACATGTTACCGAAGCAAAGTGGATTCCACTCCGCTTTTACCGCGTGTGCAGAGAGGTTAAAGCTGCAGCTGAATCAAGCATCTTCCCGGTGCTGCACAGGCGCAGGCGAGGTTCCTGTTGCCACTTTCTCGGAAGAAGCGTAATGATTACCTTGGCTTGGCTGAGCTCCGGGCTTGTCTGCAGTAGGGACTCTGGTTGTTGGGACACGCCTGAAGCTGAGTGTAGCTCTCCTGTGGTTTCCTTGAGAAACACTTCCTGTTACGTTTAGACCATTCTTCCTCCCGGGTTTTATCGCTCACGACTGTACTGTCATTTTTAAACATGACATGCACCTTTAGTCTTGGCTATTTAGAACTGGGAAGGTCTTAAGCCACCGTCATCTGTCTTGGTTCCAAACCTCGGGAAGGTGCCGTTGGCCTAGTCGCCTGGGCACCGGTCTCTGTGGGCACCGGTCTCTCTGGGCACCAGTCTCCATGGGCACCGGTCTCCCCTGGACACCAGTCTCTGTGGGCACCGGTCTCCCCTGGGCACCAGTCTTCGTGGGCACCGGTCTCCCCTGGGCACCAGTCTCCATGGGCACCGGTCTCTCTGGGCACCAGTCTCCATGGGCACTGGTCTCCCCTGGGCACCAGTCTCCGTGGGCACCGGTCTCTCTGGGCACCAGTCTCCATGGGCACCGGTCTCCCCTGGGCACGAGTCTCCCTGGGGACCGGTCTCTCTGGGCACCAGTCTCCTGGGGCACTGGTCTCTCTGGGCACCAGTCTCCATGGGCACTGGTCTCCCCTGGGCACCAGTCTCTGTGGGCACTGGTCTCAACTGGGCACCAATATCCGTGGGCACCGGTCTCTCTGGGCACCAATCTCCATGGGAACCTGTCTACCCTGAACACCAGTCTTTGTGGTCACCGGACTACCCTAGGCACAATACTTCCATGGGCACCGATCATCTCTGGACACAGTCCCCATGGGGACCGAGTCTCCCATGTAACCCAGTCATCTTTGGCCACAGATCTCTTATTACAAACAGTCTCAATGGTAACCAGTATCCCTGGGCACCAATACTCCATGGGCACGGGGTACACCCGGGACACAGCCTAAGTAGGCACAGATCTCTCTGGTC
>NW_005871606.1:284353-292411 GCF_000147115.1 Myotis lucifugus | reverse complement strand
GCACTGGTCTCTCTGGGCACCAGACACCATGGGCACCGGTCTCCCCTGGGCACCAGTCTCTGTGGGCACTGGTCTCCCTGGGCACCAGTCTCCGTGGGCACCGGTCTCTCTGGGCACCAGTCTCCATGGGCACCGGTCTCCCCTGGACACCAGTCTCTGTGGGCACCGGTCTCCCCTGGACACCAGTCTCTGTGGGCACCGGTCTCTCTGAGCACCAGTCTCCATGGGCACCGGTCTCCCCTGGGCACCAGTCTTCGTGGGCACCGGTCTCCCCTGGGCACCAGTCTCCGTGGGCACCGGTCTCTCTGGGCACCAGTCTCCATGGGCACCGGTCTCCCCTGGGCACCAGTCTCCGTGGGCACCGGTCTCTCTGGGCACCAGTCTCTGTGGGCACCGGTATCCCCTGGGCACCAGTCTCTCTGGGCACCAGTCTCCGTGGGCACCGATCTCCCTGGGCACTCGTCTCCCTGGGCACCGGTCTCCCTGGGCATCGGTTTCCCCTGGGCACCAGTCTCCATGGGCACCGGACTCCCCTGGGCACCGGTCTCCCTGGGCACTGGTCTCCCCCAGGCACCGGTCTCCGTGGTCACGTTCCTGTCTGAATGTCGGTCGTGGTACGTGTGAGCCCGCTGCTGAGAGCTTAGCCAGTCTCCGTGGGCACCGGTCTCTCTGGGCACCAGTCTCCATGGGCACCGGTCTCCCCTGGACACCAGTCTCTGTGGGCACCGGTCTCCCCTGGGCACCAGTCTCCATAGGCACCGGTCTCTCTGGGCACCAGTCTCCATGGGCACCGGTCTCCCCTGGACACCAGTCTCTGTGGGCACCGGTCTCTCTGAGCACCAGTCTCCATGGGCACCGGTCTCCCCTGGGCACCAGTCTCCCCCAGGCACCGGTCTCCCCTGGGCACCTGTCTCCCCTGGGCACCGGTCTCCCCTGGGCACCAGTCTCTGTGGGCACTGGTCTCCCCCAGGCACCTTTCTCCCCCAGGCACCGGTCTCCCCTGGGCACCAGTCTCCGTGGGCACCGGTCTCCCCCAGGCACCTGTCTCCCCTGGGCACCAGTCTCCGTGGGCACCGGTCTCCCCTGGGCACCAGTCTCCGTGGGCACCGGTCTCCCCCAGGCACCTGTCTCCCCTGGGCACCTGTCTCCTCTGGGCACCAGTCTCCGTGGGCACTGGTCTCCCCCAGGCACCGGTCTCCGTGGTCACGTTCCTGTCTGAATGTCGGTCGTGGTACGTGTGAGCCCGCTGCTGAGAGCTTAGCCTCCGCTCAGCCTGTCCTTAGGACGTGCTGCTCTGCAGCGTAGCCTCACTCACCCCGGGAGGGTCGCCGCCTGCGGCTAAGCCAGGTGAAGAGGGACAGGTCTTGTGTTCACAGCAGGAGCTGCGCCTGCTGGACCTGTCAGTGCTGCGTGTCCGGTGTTCACGGCGCTGGGAAGAAGGGCTGCTTTTATCTCGGTCTCCACACACCGATGTTCAGACTGAGGGCTTCAGGGACTGCTGAGTCACAGGTGCCAGGTCAGAGGGCAGACAGCAGGCTTCTCTTCTTGTCTGTGGTCTTAACCTCTAACCACTTCTTTCTCCACAAAAGCTGCTGTGTTTATGGAACAGCATTGAGGCCAATGGACTGGAACTGGCTTGTGTGGATGAGGATTAACAGTCCAAAGTGGAAATTTGTCTCATCTTATAGTTCCAATGAGTTTTCCAAATCAGAGATATTTTTATTTATTTTGTTTTCCCCATCAACATGTATTCCTCTATACCAGCGGTTCTCAACCTGTGGGTCGCGACCCCTTTGGGGGTCAAAAGACCCTTTCACAGGGGTTGCCTAAGACCATCGGAAAACACATATATAATTACATATTGTTTTTGTGATTAATCACTATGCTTTAATTATGTTCAATTTGTAATAATGAAATTGGGGGTCACCACAACATGAGGAACTGTATTAAAGGGTCGCGGCATTAGGAAGGTTGAGAACCACTGCTCTCTACCTTCTTCCACTCCCGTCCTCCCCCCACAATTACCACAGTGCTGTCCACACCATGAGTTCTTTCTCTTTCCTTCTTCAATCCCTCCACTCTGCCCAGCCTCCACCTCGGGAGCTGTCAGCCTGCTCTCTCTGAGTCTGTCTCCATTTTGCTTACTAGTTCAGTTTATTCATTAGATCTACATCTGAGTGAAATTATATGGCAGTTGTCTTTCTCTGACTACCTTATTTCACTTAGTATCGTGTTCTTCAGGTCCATCCATGTTGTCGCAAAGGATAACATTTTCTTCCTTTTTAAGGGCAAGTAGTATTCCATTTTGTAAATGTACCACAGCTGTTTTATCTACTCATTTACGGATGGGCACTTGGGCTGCTTCCAAATTTTGGCTATTCTAACTAATGCTGCAAGGAACATAGAGGTGCATATATTCTTTCTATTTACTGTTTCTGGTTTCTTCAGATAAATTCCCAGAAGTGAAATTGGTGGTTCATGGGCAGTTCCAGCTTTAATTTTTTGAGGTAACTCCGTACTGCTTTCCACAGTGGCTGCACCAGTCTGCACTCTCACCAGCAGTGCAGGAGGGTTCCCTCTTCTCCACATCCTCACCAACACTTGTTGTCTGTTGATTAATTGATAGTAGCCACTCTGACAGGTGTGAGGTGACACCTCATTGTCATTTTAATTTACATTTCTCTCATGACTAGTGACGTTGAGCCTCTTTTCATGTGTTTTAGCCATCAGTACATTCTCTTTGGAGAGTGTCTATTAAGGTCCTTTGCCCATTTTTAAATTGGATTGCTTGTGGGGTTTTTTGGGGGGGGGTGAGTTTTATAAGTTCTTTATAAATTTCAGATGATAACCCCTTATTAGATGTATCATTGGTGAATATGTTCTCCCATTACATGGGTTGTCTTTTCATTTCCTCAATGGTTTCCTTTGCTGTGCAAAAACTTTTTAGTTTGATTTAGTCGCATTTGCTTGCTTTCTCTTTTTTTCCTTTGCCCAAGGAGATATATCAGAAAAAAAATATTGCTACAAGAAATGTCCAAGATTTTACTGCCTGTGTTTTCTTCTAGATTTTTATGACTTCAAGTCTAACATTTAAGTTTGTAAGCCAATTTTGGTTTATTCTTATGTGTGGAGTAAGGAAGTGGTTTAGTTTCATTTTTCTTTTGCACGTATCAGTTCAACTTTCCCAACACCATTTATTGAATAGAATATCTATAGCCCATTGTATGTTTTTGCCCCCTCTGTCAAATATTAAATGACTATAAAGGTGTGGCTTTATTTCTGAGCTCTCTATTCTGTTCCATTGATCTGTGTGTCTGTTTTTGTGCCAGTACCATGCTGTTTTAATTACTATGCCTCGTAGTATAGTTTGATATCAGGTAGTGTTATTCCTCCAATTTTGTTCTTCTTTCTCAAGATTGTTGTTGCTATTTGGGGTCTTTTGTGTTTTCATATAAATTTTTGGAATGTTTGTTCCAGTTCTGTGAATATGCCATTGGTATCTTGCGTTGAATCTGTAGATTGCTTTGGGTAGTATGGACATATTAATGTTACTTCTTCCTATCCAGGAACACAGTATATGCTTCCACTTGCTTGTATCTTCTTTAGTTTCTTTCAAATAAAGGTCTTCTACATCTTTGGTTAAATTTATCCCTAGGTATTTTATTCTTTTAAAGCAATTGTGAATGGAATTGTTTTTTTTTAGTTTCCATTTCTGATCATTCATCATTGGTGTTTAAAAATGCAACTTATTTCTGGATATTTATTTTGTATCTTGCTACTTTACTGAATTCATTTATCAGTTCTAGTAGATTTTTGGTGGAATCTTTAGGGTTCTCTCTATACAATATAATGCCATCTGCAAATAATGTCAGGTTTACTACTTCCTTTTCAATTTGGATGCCTTTTATTTCTTCTTCTTCTCTGGTTGCTGTGGCTAGGACTTCCAGTACTATGTTGAATAAGAGTGGTGAATGTGGACATCTTTGTCTTGTTCCTGTTCTTAAGGGAAACGCTTGTAGGTTTTGTCCATTGAGTATGATGTTGGCTGTGGGTTTGTCATACAGGGCCTTCATTACATTAAGGTATATTCCCTCATTCTCTCTTTGCTGAGAGTTTTGATCAATAATGGGTGCTGGGTTTTATCAAATGCTTTTTTATGCATCTATTTACATGATCATGTGGTTTTTATCCTTAATTTTGTTTATGTTGTGTACCATGCTTATTGATTTGCAGATATTATACCAACTTTGCACTCCCAGAATAAATTCCACTTGATCCTGGTGTATGATCTTTTTAATGTATTGCTGGACTAGGTTTGCCAATATTTTGTTGAGATTTTAGCATTTATGCTCATCAGGGATATTGACCTATACTTTTCTTTCTTTGTCATTATCTGGTTTTCAATATTTTGGAGTAGTTTGAGAATGATGGGTGTTAGTTCTTTGAATGTTTGGTAAAATTCACCGGTGAACACATCCAGTCCAGGGATCTTTGTTGGGAGTGTTTTTATTATTATTATTACTGCTTTATTTTTTGTTTGTTTTTTTAATATGTTTTATTTATTTTTTTTTACAGAGAGGAAGGGAGCGGGATAGAGAGTCAGAAACATCGATGAGAGAGAAACATCAATCAGCTGCCTCCTGCACACCCCCTACTGGGGATGTGCCCACAACCAAGGTACATGCCCTTGACCAGAATCGAACCTGGGACCTTTCAGTTCACGGGCCGATGCTCTATCCACTGAGCCAAACCAGTTAGGGCTATTATTACTGCTTTAATTAACCAGTCTATTCAGATTCTCTGATTCTTCCTGATTTAGTTTTGGAAGATTGCATGTTTATAGGAATTTACCCATTTCTTTCAGGTTGTCCAATTTGTTGGCATATAGTTATTCATAATATTTCTTACAATCCTTTGTAATTTTTTGGTGTCAGTTGTTACTTCTCTTTCATTTCTGATTTTGTTTATTTGGATCCTCTCTCTATTTTCTTGATGAGTCTGGTTAAAGGTTTGTCAATCTTGTTTATCTTTTCAGAGAACTAGCTCTTGGTTTCATTTATACTTCATATTATTTTTTATTTATTTACTTTTTTCATATTTTTTAGATTCTATTTCATTTATTTCTACTCTGATCTTTATTATTTTCTTCCTTCTGCTCACTCTGAGCTCTTTGTGTTGTTCTTTTTCAAGTTTCTTTAAGTGTAAAGTTATATTGTTTAACTGAACTTTTTCTTGTTTCTTGAGATAGGCCTGTAATGGTATGAATTTTCCTTTAGGGCTGCTTTCCCTGTATCTCACAGACTTGGGGTTATTTTGTTCTCATTTTCATTTGTTTCAAGGGTATCTTTTGATTTCTCATGTGGCTGTAGGCTGCTCTGCCCTCCCTCTGCTGAAACCCAGGGTGAGTGGCTGCAAACAAAATCTTGTGTGTGGCCCTTTAAGAGGATGCCTGTATTGCAAGCTCTCTCTCCCTGGTGGACAGAAACCCCAGATGTTTTCACAGCCAGATGTTTTGTGGGTGCCTGAGAGGATTGGGCCTAAGCTGGCAGGCGGACATCCCCCGAGGGGTCCCAGACTGTGAGAGGGCACAGGCCGGACAGAGGAAACCACCCCCCAGTACACTATTTTCATGCCCTGGGCCTCTAGTATGCATATAAATTCTTTGGTTGATCTCTTCCCACCCCCCTCCGCCTTCCCTCTGAGACTCCACAGTCTGTTCTTTGTCTCTGGATCTATATCGTTCATTAGATTCCCAATATGAGTGAGACCATGTGATACTTGTCTTTCTCTGACTGCCTTATTTCACTCAGCATGATACTTTCCAAGTCCCTCCATGCTGTCTCAAAGGGCAAGAGATCCTTCTTGTTTACAGCTGCATAGTATTCCATGGTGTAAATGTACCACAGCTTTTTATCCACTCATCTACTGATGGGCACTTGGGCTGTTTCCAGGTCTTAGCTATTGTAAATTGTGCTGCTATAAACACAGGGGTGCATACATTCTTTCTGATTGGTGTTTCTGGTTTCTTAGGAAACATTCCTAGAAGTGGGGTCACTGGGTCAAATGGCAGTTTCATATTAAATTTTTTGAGGAAGCTCCATACTGTTTTCCATAGTGGCTGCACCAGCCTGCATTCCCACCAGCAGTGTACAAGGGTTCCCTTTTCTCCACATCCTCTCCAGCACTTGTCATTTGTGGATTTGTTGATGGTGGCCCCCTGCTTTTTTAAAGAAAAAAAAATGTATTAACTAGTCGTGGATGCCAAAACCGGTTTGGCTCAGTGGATAGAGCGTCGGCCTGCGGACTGAAAGGTCCCGGGTTCGATTCCGGTCAAGGGCATGTACCTGGGTTGTGGGCACATCCCCCGTGGGGGATGTGCAGGAGGCAGCTGGTCGATGTTTCTCTCCCATCGATGTTTCTAACTGTCTATCTCTCTCCCTTCCTCTCTGTAAAAAATCAATAAAATATATTAAAAAAAAAAAAAACAAAAAAAAAAAAAATAACTAGTCGTGGTCACAGGAATTGGTGTTCTAAAAACGTAAGGCTATGAATAGGTGAAGACTACACCTATTTAAATTTTAAACTTTCCATTCTGGTTTGACTTAGTTATTAGCCACAAATGTCTGTTAATTTTGATGAAGTGTACTTATATTTAATGAATGAACTTGATAATGATGGGTAGGAATTGATAGTCCTGAGCTCAGTTTACTGTGGTATTTCATATGATTCAGTTCACTTGTGGAGTGTGCAGATCTGAACTTTCACCCTATTCAGATCTGACTAGGCTGTACTGTTCTAATTATAGGGATTTTTGTTTGTTTGTTTTTTAACCCTCACCTGAGATGTAAGGATATTTTTTCCCATTAATTTTTAAAGAGAGTGGAAAGGAGGAGGGGGAGAGTGAGAAAAAAAACATCGATGTGACCTCGGTTGGGGTGCATCGAAACAGCAACCCAAGTGCCAGACCTTGACCTGGAATCGAACCAGAGACCCTCTGGTGGGCAAGCCAATGCTCTAACCACTGAGCTCACTGGCCAGGGCAATACTTATTGGTTTTTAACTTTATATTTGATAATTCAAAAATAGAGTAAAATATAAGTCCATTAAAGGAGAACATGTTTTCTAACCACATTTTTAGGCAAATAATAGTTTTAGCATGGCTTCATTTTTAACAATAAGTTTTTAAACAATTAAGAATAAGTTACTGAATCATATGTCTACAAGGAATACTTTGCTGTTTTTAAAAGATGCCTATTTTATGAGGGCAGGACTCGGGGGATGAGGTGACAATGGGGGGATAAGGACACATTTGTAATACCTTAATCAATAAAAAATACATAATAAAAAAGATGCCTATTTTAACGTTTACTAATACCTATACTTTTCAAAGTTTATAAAGACCAGCCAGTTCCATCCCATTCTGCTTACTGTTGGCTTTGGAAGTTTATAATTACACTAGTAGCCCGGTGCACAAAAATTTGTGCACTCGGGGGTGAGGGGTCCCTCAGTTATTAAACATTTATCGGCACAACACTGACCACATTGGTGGTGGTGGTGGTCTTGTCAGAATGTGTTATATTATGCAGATGAAAATCTATTTAAACAGATTTGATGTAGATATTTTCGAAGATGGAAGAATTGTCCCTGTCAACTATTTTAGTTGATTCATATCTTCAGTAATTGTCATCATTGCAAAGTTTTCAGTCCCCATATGGATTGCTGGATATAATAGGTCATGCGCTGTCCCTGTCCTTTGTAGCCTTTGTTACCTTAAGGAGGACTCTAGTTTTCCATTTATATGTTTAAGTACCAACCTTACCGGCTTAAAAATGTAAGCTTTTAACACTGCTCTCTCTGTTCCGTATCCTTCCGATGAAAAGTGGAGTTGGGTTGCAGCACAGGAGAGAAATTCAGAAGCGGAATTTTGAAGTAATGACTGCAGTAGGAGAAGAGGGAACCTATTTCCCTGGCCACAGGCGCTGGCACCCTGGACCACAGGGCTGGCAGCTTCTCGGGTGGCTGCAGCAGGTGGCTTGTCGTCTCTGGGCTGCAGCCAGC
>NW_005871606.1:281034-284233 GCF_000147115.1 Myotis lucifugus | reverse complement strand
ACTACCAACCCTTCAAATTCCTGTCCCGAGGATTTCCGCTTCCCCATTTTTTTGTTGGAATGTTTGCTTCTCCTTTATAGCGGCACAACACGCTTGATCATTAAGTAGATTATTTTACCATTCCAAAAAATTATAAAAATACACGTCCTTGAAAAAAAATACAAAGTATTCTCCGAACCCCCCCGGCTTCGCCGATCACTGAATATCGGTCAAAACGGGCAGCGAAGAGGTGGCTGCTGGCAGCCACCTCTTCCCTGCCCCGCCCAGCTTCTCAAATCACCGGCCAGGGGGCGGGCAAAGGCAGCCCCGGTTTTCCGATCACAGGCCGGGGGGCAGGGCAAAGGTGGCCCCGCCTTTGCCCTGCCACCCAGCTCTTGCCTGCCGCCTGGGTTTCCGATCACCGTCAGCGGCAGGCGGCTTCTTCCGTCCTTCCCCTTTCGCCTCCCAGCATTGCGCCTATGTATGCAAAATAACCGCCATCTTTGTTGGCAGTTAATTTGCAAATTGCCCTGATTAGCCAATGGGAAGCGTAGTGAAGGTATGGTCAATTACCATGTTTGTCTATTATTAGATAGGTTTTTTAATACTTTTAATTTTTATTACTTACTAGAGGCCCAGTGCATGAAATTTGTGCAGGGGGGGGGGGGGTTCCCCTCTGCCCAGCCTGCACCCTCTCCAATCTGGGACCCCTTGGGGGATGTCCAACTGCCAGTTTAGGCCTGGGTCGGGCCTAAACTGGCAGTCGGACATCCCTCTCACAATCCTGGACCACTGGCTCCTAATTGCTCACCTGCCTGCCTGCCTGGTCACCCTTACTGCTCCCTGCTGGCCTGGTCACCCCCAACTGCCCCTCCCTGCTGGCCTGGTCACCCCCTAACTGCCCCTCCCTGCTGGCCTGGTTGCCCCCAGCTGCCCCCCCGCCTGCCGGCCTGGTCTCCCCATGCAGCCTGCTTGTTCAGTTGTTTGGTCATCTCTCACTAACCCCCCTGCTGGCCTTGTCATAGGCAGCCAACTTGTGAGGGTGTGAGGGTCAATTTGCATATTACCTTTTTATTATATAGAGGATTAATAATATAGGATTATTTTATGAAATTTTTTAATTTAACTATTTCCTCCAAAAATATTAATCTGAATATTTATTTTGTTCCACTTTTTATATCAAAATTTTAAGCACTAGTTTTACTTTCTTTAGCTGCATTTTTAAATGACAAATTATTCTTTTTTGAAGAAAAAAAATTCAAATTAGAACATGCTTCTTTTGTTTATGTGAAAAGAAAATGGAGGATTTTAAATGATTAACTTTCTGTTACAGACTGAACCTGTGACAGAACATTGTAAACAGCTGTAATTTCAGAATGGAGTATAAAATTTTTGAAAATGCCAACTAAAATATAACTTCTATCACTACAGAATGTAGTGAAAGATGGTAGAGGAAAGCATAATGTGTTAATTGCCTCATCTTTCATCACATGATGTCAGGAACCTCTGTCTACTTTTGACCTCCTGGGGGCAGGATTGCAGCTGTGATTGCAGGGCCATTGGCCATTGGTGGAGAGATGCTGAGGAAATACATACAGCTCAGTTTAAGCAGAGCTTCTCAACCTGGCCACCACCAGCCTCAAGGTCAAGAAACTGTGTTGTAGGGGCTGTCCTGTGCATTGTGGAAAGTTTAGCAGCATCTCTGGCCTTTGATCTGCTATCTAGTTGTGACAACAAAAATGTCTCCAGACTATGACATGTGTCCCCTGGCAGGTTTGGGGGGCATTCAGAGGGGGTTGTGTTCTGGAATCGCCCTGGTTGAGCACCGTTGGCCTCATGCTACATCAATCTAGCCTACAAGACACAATATGGAGATCAGCACCCACTGCTCATTGGGAGCTTCAGCAGCTACCCAGGCACACAGCTTCTTTTGGCCTCTCAACTCTATGGGTGCTACCAAATTCAAGGGCCAAGGTATGGGGCTCCCCTTGATCCACAGAAGCTACCACCCTTGTGTTTTGCAAATATGTTGTGACTCCCTAGCCCCAGAGGCCCGAGGCCTGCATGCCAACAGCTCCCCTAACCGATGTTCACACAGCCAGTGAGGCCAATCCACTGCTCCCGTGTTCAGCCAGTCTTCTTGAGGGCACAGTGCAGCCGAAGGCCAAGGTCAGTGGGAAGGCCCAGCATCCCAGCCCAGGTCAACCCTCTCCTCACAAGAGGAAGCCAGGTTGATGATTGCATTATTTAGGGTTATATGAATGTATATGTATTTCAAAAAAACTTGAAGAAACAATTTAAAATGTAACCAAATAAAGATACATAGCGATCTTCATAATTAATAAAACCAGAAACTGGGAGTTTTGGACTCTCACTTTTATTTTATGCATTATTCTACCATTTGATTTTTTAAAGAACTATGTACCAAAAAAGTTGTTGCAAAGCAGTTTTGTTACAAACTAGTGGCCTGGTGCACGGATTCGTTCACATTGAAAGAAAATTAATTAGAAGAAAGATTCATGCGGTAATTACATTACTGCAAAAAATTACATGTCAAAATAGTATATCTACACTAATAAAAGACAAAGATGCTAATTGACCATACCTTCGCTATGCTCAAACCACCCCCACCAGCCAATCAGAGTGACTATATGCAGATTAACCCAACCAAGATGGTGGCCGGCAGCCATGGAGCTGGAGCAAGCAGGAGCCTTGGTTGCCCCGGCGATGGAGGAAGCCAAGCTTCCTGCCTGCTCTGGCCGGCTATGGCCTCCGCAAAGGGCAACAAAGTTTCAATTATAGAAGCTAAACAAATTCCAGATACCTGCTTCCAGCCAGCCTCCACTGGGAGATTGGGTGGCTGGGGGTTATGGCCAGCCTACGCCAGCCTGAAAACAGCCATCAGCCCCTCACCCAGACTGGTCAGGGTCCCCAGCAGGACCCTCCACCCTGAAGGGGCTGTGGCCAGCCTGCAAACAGCCGTCAGCCCCTCACCCAGGATGGCCACACCCTCATGGGGTGAGGGTCCCTGCTAGGGGGCTTGGCCAGCCTGCAAACAGCCATCAGCCCCTCACCCAGGCTGGCCAGGTACCCCGGCAGGGACCCCTACTCTGAAGGGGCTGTGGCCAGCCTGCAAACAGCCATCAGCCCCTCATCCAGGCTGGCACAGCCCCATGGGTGAGGGTCCCTTGCTGGGGGGCTTGGCCAGCCTGAAAACAGC
>NW_005871606.1:271561-280761 GCF_000147115.1 Myotis lucifugus | reverse complement strand
CATCTGAAAATGGCCCTCAGCCCTCACGCAGGCTGCCCAGGCACCCAGCGGGACCCCACCTGATCTGGACCCCCTTCAGGGCAAACCAGCCAGCCCCCACCCATGCACCAGGCCTCTATCCTATATAATAAAAGGGTAATATGCAAATTGACCCTAACAGCAGAGCGACTGGGAATGACTGGTCACTATGACTCACACTGACCACCAGGAGGCAGACGCTCAATGCAGGAGCTGCCCTCTGGTGGTCAGTGTGCTCCCACAGAGGGAGCTCTGCTCAGCCACAAGCCAGACTGACGGCTGCCAGTACAGTGGTGGTGGTGAGAGCCTCTCCCGCCTCCTCAGCAGCACTAAGGATGTCCAACTGCAGCTAGGCCTGCTCCCTGCTGGCAAGTGGACATCCCCTGAGGGCTCCCGGGCTGCCAGAGGGATGTCTGATTGCCAGCTTAGGCCCAATCACCTGGGGAGCCGGCCTAAGCCAACAGGTGGTCATTCCCCGAGGGGTCCCAGACTGGGAGAGGGCATAGGCTGGGCTGAGGGACCCTCCCGAGTGCACAAATTTTTGTGCACTGGGCCTCTAGTATAATAGTATAAAATTAAAATACAAAATATTTTAATATCGCTATTCACCCTTTTTCTATCATAGAAGTGTCAGAGATGAAAGAAAATTAGTAATGTATATGAAAATAATATATAAATTGATTAATAAATAAACAATATTCTGTTGACAATGTCGCTTTTTTTCGGCTTCAGAAGTATGTTGTGCTAATAGTTGGTCTTCCGATACATTCTGGTGTTGCATGCGATTGGTGCCAGCGAGAGCTTTGTATGTCTCGTGTATGCGCAAGTCAATGTTTATTTTTAATGTTTATTTTTAAATTGCCAGTGTGCGTCATATGTGCCAGTCGGACAGACGGTCGGATGTACATACGGTCGGTCACTTAGCCTTTTAGATAGATAGATAGATAGATAGATAGATAGATAGATAGATAGATAGATAAAATGACACATGACTAGGCTTTTCTTCCCGTCTCCCATATAGTTTCTTCTTTAACATGACTGGAGAGAAACGCTGTTTCCTCTACTAAAACCTGTTGCCAATGGGTGAGGCTCATGCCTTCACTACGCGCTGGTGCTCTGCTCCATGTCTCCCAGGGCGTGCGCTTGGAGTGCTGGGCTAGTGGGAACATTGGGTTGATGTATAGTTGATTCTAAAGTCTGGACTGAACAGTTAGCTCCTGGGCTCTGCTTATTCCTCTGATATGCGTTGTCTGTAAGCACTTGCTCACATTGGCGACTGTCAGACACCTATTAGCTTGCCACTCTGTGTATGTAGATCTGGAAGTGAATGGGCCAGTGAAGAAATCAGCAAGGCTCTCAGCGTGTCATGTCAGAAACTGTGGTCTTTGTCATCAGAGCTGTCATATGAAAGGCAGGGGGGTTAAGATGCTGTACAAGGCTTGGCCTGCTTTTCCTTCCTGTCTGCTTTTGGCGCCGACAGCCCATGTAACAAGCCAGAGTGACCACAGCGTAATAAGCAGGACAGGGAGCACGGTGAGGGCAGCATTAGTGACAGGGTATTTCACTGGCTTATCTCTCTTTCATAATTGAAGTGTGAGCTCCATGATGGGCAGGGGCCTCCCTTGTTTTGTTTATTGCTGTATCCGCAGCACCTAAAACATGCCGGTGACACTCAGTAAATGGCTGCTGGATGAATGAATAAAAGGGACATGCTTGGTATTTATTTTTAGTTTCAATTCACTTCCTTCCGGCTCCTTTTCCTTGGAGGTTCACATTTGGGGCCAGGCATTTCTTTGCTGTAAGGACTGTCCTGTGCATTGTAGGGTGGTTAATGACATCCTTGGCCCCGACCCACTAAATGTCAGTGGTACTGCCCTCTTGGTTGTGATGAACAAAAATGTCTCTAGATGTTGCCGATGGCCTGTGGGGGAGTGGCGGGGAGCATCACCCCCAAATGAGGAACACTGGTCCGCGCAGTCGTTTTAGGCTGGACAAAAAGGAAGCTCTCACAGTCCCAGAAGGGACCGGAAGTTCATGGAGTGTAACTTCTCCTACTGTCTATAGTCACCCAGCTTGTCCAGCGGCACCCACCTTCTCTGTCAGCAGGTGAGCCCAGCACCCACGCACCTTTGACACACACAGTGACAGAACCATTCTGAGCGCAAGTCTGCACCGTGCTGGCGCTGTGCGGCCGTGGAGACACGGTCCTTAGAGCCTTGAAAGCGATGCCCTTTCAAAAAGACAAAGGAACGGATGGCTCCGCCTGCCCACCACACACAGCCCCCCTCCTCCTGCCTCCCTTTATATACATTGTTCTCAACCGTCTCCCTGGCCCTTCCAGAACCATTTTGGAAATGGAAGGCAGGAACGAAGAAAGAGGAAGAGAAGAAAGAGGAAAAAGGAGGTAAGAAGAACATGGTGTGGCCCCACTCAAAGTTAACACCCAGAATAAGTAGCCTTGATCCTTGGGCAACCAGAGTCAGGTCTGTTCCATCAGTTCAAACCAAACAAAGGTTAGGATGGTTCTGCCACTGTCTGCACAGTCCTTCTTCTTCATAAAAAGTATCTAGAAGGCACTGAAGATGCATCTCAGGTTTCTCACCAGGACAGGCCATGGGGCCGGTGGCCTCTTTGGGTGGAATAGTCAGAAATACGCCGGAACGGCACTGACGAAAGCATGTGGGTTGGAAACAGGAACGTGTCAGCTGTGGAACAGCCCTGAGGTGGGAGTCTGCTAGCTGGCCTCTCGCTTACCTGATTCTGAGGAACTTGCCCTCCCAGTTCACTGACTGTCACCGCCTCTAAGCTGGGGAGCTTCCCCCGCGTATCCTGCAGAACAACGGGCAGCTTCTCATGAGGCACCATTGCTGGGGAGCGGGACTGACTGGCTCTCTGCCTGCAGAAGGCACATGCATGTGGAGTGCCCGCCACCGGCCCCTGCACGGAACCACCGGCCCAGATGCTGGTTGGCCCTCCTCAACCAGCCCCGTTGGTGGCACGGGCAGGGTTCCAGGACTCTCAGAACGAGCCAGCCTTCGGCTGGGGCTCTGCCTCAGTGGGGTTTGCTTACTTCCATGTCAGCAGACCAAGTTTCCCTCTTGTTTCTCCCCCTTCCTCCCACCCCCAAGATTCTGATTCCTCTGACATCTGTGTGCAAAGGTGGGAAGCTATGTACTGCTTATTGTCTGTGAATTTACATTTGCTTATTAGATAGCTGTGGTCATGCCCACTGTGTCTGCTCTTCTTAAGGAGCTCCAGGAGCAGGAGAAAGAATTACAATGAGAAAGAGTGAAAGGCAGTAGAGCTTGGTGGTTCAAAGCTTAGTCTCTGGTCCAACTGCCAGCCAAGCTTCAAGTTCTGGGTATGACCTTGGGCAAGTTACTAGTCTCGCTGCCTCGGTCTCTCACCTGGAAACGGGTCTAACTAAAGTAGCTGCCACGCTCAGTGGCAGGAGGATGGAAAAGGGTAACGCATAGCAGTGCTGACCACACTGCTGGGCAGCTGGGCGAGTTGTTAACACCCAAACGCCAGCTATTAGTCAAAGAGGCTTCCCAAGAAGAGTTTGGTGGGGTTTTGTTTTTGTTTGTTTTTTATGTTTCCTGCTCTGACTCGGTTTTCTTTTTTATTTTAGGTTCCATTTTTTGGGCGGAGGATGCTTCACACGTGTCCATGCATGCCCGGCTTAGCCTGCTCAAGAGCTGCAGTCAACCGATTTGTTTGTTTAGCCCGAAAGTAATCACTTTAGAGTAGAAACTTGAAATGTGAGCAGCCACATGATGCCTGTAAAATCTATTCCTTGCTATTGTTCCAGACATATAGTGTGCCAGACAGAAAAGCTAGTGCTTCCGCAACCTTCCAAGTGACATTTCTAGCTTTGATTTTTAAAAGACCTCCTTTTACTGAAAAACATTTAGTTTGGGGTAGAAATGTAACGTTCAAGGCATTATGGAACTGGTTCTCATTTCCCTGTTTGTGTTAGGATTTGGTTTGGCTTTTTTTAATGCCAATAACTCACCCATTTTCACAAAAATGAGGACAATAAGAATTTGATATTTTGTTACAGACACTTCTTTTTTCTTAAACCCTTCTCTCCCATCCCTGCCCCCCACACACATCCTTGCTCACCCTGTGGTCTCTCACTCCTCAAAGAATTTTAAGGCCCTCACTTTGTTCTTTGCCATTTACCTCCCTGTCCTTGTGGCATTTTAAAATATGTGTGTGGTGGGGGAGGGGTGTCCATATCGTCCAGTTTGCTGGTGGAGTCACTGATGAAAATCAAGCTTCTTGATGATGTTTAAGCAGTGACGAGTGGAGAGCTACACTAGACCCCTCAGCATCTCTGACATGGAGCGAGGGTGGGAGCTGCTAGACGCCCATGGAGCCCGTCTGCGCAGGCCTCGGGTCTGCTGGGACCGTGTGAGGACAAAGGAATGGAGGGACAAATTAATTTAGTCCAGATTGATAGGTGGGTTTTTAAAGAATTCCTGATACAGCAGTGTTTTCAGCTGGTGTGCCCCTGCACACTGGTGAGCCACAAGAATTTTTGACACCTGCAACACCTGCCTCTTTCCCTTAGATTGTCAAATTAAAAATGACAACAGCTAACACACAATATCCATCTGGTGTGAACGACTCAAATTTATACTTTTTTTTTTGTCAGACTGGCAAAATATTCTTTTTGGTGTGCTGCAGAGGTTCAGTAATTAGTTTACGTGCAAGTCGCTACAGTACAGTATTACATAATTTCTTTTTTTATGAAGCTAATTTTATTAGAAAACTCTTGTAGTTAGAGATGTTCCCCAAAATGTCACTTGAAGAGGAAGTACTGGTTTTATTATGGCATAAAACTAGTTATCCTTTTAAAATTGGTTTTAACTTGTAATTTAAACTTCATTTGTAACCAAAAGTTCTATTGTAATGGATTGCCTGCCATCCTGCCATTTGTACCGGTATCACTATTGCTGTGTAAAAATTCTGTATCAGAATTTCTGTATCAAAAATCCTGTATCAGTACTGTATACCCCTTGATTTATTTTAATATTATATCCTTATTTTGTCACAGTTGTCTTCAGTTTTTATTACGAGCTGACTTTTATATAGCCCACATCCCAAACCTGGCAAAGACTCTTCAGGTGGCCAAATAGCACTACTGTCTGCGCATTTTCACTTTACATACGGAAAATTCTGTCTGCATGAATGTTAAGGAAGACAAAAACCATGTAAGTCGGTGAGGTTTTGGAGAATGAAGGAAAATTATGACATACAGAACCGACTGCAACCAGAACGACTCGTGGGGTGTCACTGCCGATTCAGCAGGTGGTGACGGCGTGTCCGCCCTGGCGCTGGGGCAGGTGCCGGTGCTCGCCAGACAGCGATGCCAGCGTGGCCTGGCCTTGAAACCCAGCAAGTGTTGTAAATGGATTCAATGTCACAAATAAATGGCTTATGCAATGTGTCTCACTGACTAAAGCTCATCATGCCAACCTACTAAAAGGGTCCCGTGGTAGCTGTTTACTCCGCCAGGCCTTCGGCTCCCCGGAGAGCCGCTCAGAAATGTGGGGGGTTGTGCTGTGCTAATTACCATCCTTGGTCACGGAAGTAGTGGTTTGGGTTCAGTTTAGTCTGTGTTCAAGGAACATTCCTTAGTGAGTTCATTGAGAAAAAAATTTAGACTTCAGCAAGTGGAATCATGGGTAAAAAAACAGGCAGTTCAGCAATTTTGCTAAATGTTGTTTTCACATAAGTGGTGAAAACAATTGGATCAATCATCCATTTTTTAAAAATATATATATTTTTTTTATTGATTTCAGAGAGGAAGGGAGAGAGAGAGAGAAATATCAATTATGAGAGAGAATCATTGATTGGCTGCCTCCTGCACACTCCTTACTGGGGATTGAGCCTGCAACCCGGGCATGTGTCCTTGACCAGAATCAAACCAGGACCCTTCAGTCCGCAGGCTGACGCTCTATCTACTGAGCCAAACCGGCTGGGGCTCAATCATCCATTTTCCCATGTTAAAAATCATATAATCAACTTTAAAAAAAATTTACTTTTGCAAATACCAACTCAGTTTTTACCATGGAGGACTGAACGCAGCCGAGAGCGAGGTGGCCTAGAGCTGTACCTACGGACTCACTGCCACCCGGAAAACCAGCTTTGTCCTTTGAAACTCTGCCCTGGGTTATTTTTATGGAGGAATAATACTCCCTTTTTTTGCTTTTGTTAAATCTCACTTGAGGGTATTTTTTCTATTGCTTTTCAGAGAGAGTGGGAGGGAGGGAGGGAGGGAGGGAGAGTGAGAGACAGAGAGAGAGAAACATTGATGTGAGAGAGACACATCAACTGGTTGTCTCCCACACATGGCCCAACCGAAGGCTGGGAGTGAACCCGAAACCCAAGTACATGTCATTGTCTGGGAATCAAACCCAGGACCCTTCGGTGCACAGGCCGCCACTCTAACCACAGAACAGACCGTCCAGGACAGTACTTCCTTGTTTAGTGTGTAGTTTTGTTTAGTTATTGTTTTAACGTATTACCAAAGTTAGCTAGCACCTTTCAAATATTTCAAAAATACTTGTAATCAGACCTCATGGAGACTCTTTTTTACAATAATTCTATGCGAAGAACACAAAGTGTTGCTTTATGAAGACTGTGGCATGGTTTCCGCCAGGCCCGGCATGGCCTCTCACTAAAATTGGGACTTCATAGGCCAGAATTTCTACAAGATAAGGGACAGCGACGTGCTCTGTAGTAAGTGTGAATGGATGGGATCCGTTATGAGGTAGAAATGAATCTTATGCCTGAAGCTACTGACCAAACCCAAGTGCACCTTTGGATTTCATTGCAAACATAGACTTCCATGAAAACTCATTTCTGACTTCAACAACCTTATTTTAAAAGCAACACTTTTTTTGCAATATTAACCAGTTGGCTTTATTCAATTTGTTAATGAAATATGATTAATATGATCTAAACATTAATTTTCAATTGTTTTTCTTTTTATTTTATTTTAATTTATCTTTATTGTGATAGTATTACAGATGTCTCCTTTGTTTTTGTTTTTTCCATTGACCCCCTCCACCCTCCTCCTGGCCCTCCCAGGCCTACCCCGCACTAATGCCTGTGTCCATGGATTACGCAGATCTCTCTCTATATAAAATCCTAATATGCAAATACACCGAACAGCAGAACAACCGAACAACTGGTCGCTATGACGTGCGCTGACCGCCAGGGGGCATGCGCAAAACATGGTGGGGGTCGGCAGCAGGCAGCAGAGCATGGAACATGGCAGGCATTGGCTGCAGTGGGATGGTGGAGCAGGTGAGCAGGGGCGCCAGACCAAGGCGGGGCTCCGGTTGCTGTCACTGGGGTGAGCCTCTGGTGGTTACTGAAAATTCTTTGCTCCCTTGCGCCACAGTCCTACCCGGCACTCGCACACACTGCCTGCCCAGAGCCAGCCCCAATCACTCGGCGCCATCAGCAAGTGCAAGAGGCAGCTGCTGGCCTCAATTGCCCCTCAGGGCTTCTCCACCTCCCTCCACCCGCTCCTGAGGAGCTATCAAGGCAGCAGCTGTCGCTTGCACCCACTGATGGCAAAAGCCCCATTTGCACCCGCTGCTGGCGCTGGCCCCAATCACTCCACACCGTCAGCGGATGCCAGCGGGGCTGGCACCATCAGCGAATGGGAATGGTGGTGGCGGGAGCGGGGCTGCCAGCAGACAAGGGACTGGGGGCCACAGCAGGAGGGGCCAGGCAGGGGTGCAGAGGATGGGCCGAGACCCGCCCCTGTACCCACCACAGCTTCGCGGCCCACAGTTTCTTTCAAGGTGCACAAATTCGTGCACTGGGACCCTAGTATGCATATAAATTCCCTGATTAATCTCTTCCCACCCACCTTCCCTCTGATTTTTGACAGTCTGTTCCATGCTTATGTCACTGCATCTATTTTGTCCGTTTATTGTGTTTATTAGATTCCACATATGAATGAGATCAGGTGATCCTTGTCTTTCTCTTATTTCACTTAACATAATACTTTCCAGGTCCCTCCATGCTGTCTCAAAGGATAAGAGATCCTTCTTTTTTATAGCTTGCATAGTATTCCATGGTGTAAATGTACCACAGCTTTTTTATCCACTCATTTACTGATGGGCACTTGGGCTGTTTCCAGATCTTAGCTATTGTAAATTGTGCTGCTATGAACATAGGGGTGCATACATTCTTTCTGATTGGTGTTTCAGGATTCTCTGGATATATTCTTAGAAGTGGGATTACTGGGTCAAATAGCAGTTCCATGTTTAATTTTTTGAGGAAACTCCATACTGCTTTCCACAGTGGCTGCACCAGTCTGCATTCCCACCAACAGTGTACAAGGGTTCCCTTTTCTCCACATCCTCAACAGCACTTGTTTGTTTATTTGTTGACTAGAGGCCTGGTGCACAAAAAGTTGTGCACTTGGAGGAGGGGGGCGTCCCTCAGCCAGGCCTGTGCCCTCTCGCAGTCTGGGACCCCTCAGGGTATGACCACCTGCTGACTTAGGCCTGCTCCCCAGGGGATTGGGCCTAAGCTGGCAATCAGACATCCCTCTGGCAGCCCGGGAGCCCTCAGGGGATGTCCACTTGCCAGCGGGGAGCTGGCCTAAGCTGCAGTCTGACATCCTTAGTGCTGCTGAGGAGGCGGGAGAGGCTCCCACCACCACCTCTGTACTGGTAGCCATCAGCCTGACTTGTGGCTGAGCAGAGCTCCCTCTGTGGGAGCACACTGACCACCAGAGGGCAGCTCCTGCATTGAGCATCTGCCCCTGGTGGTCAGTGTGTGTCATAGTGACCAGTCATTCCCAGTAGTTCTGCTGTTAGGGTCAGTTTGCATATTACCCTTTTATTATATAGGATAGAGGCCTGGTGCATGGGTGGGGGCCAGCTGGTTTGCCCTGAAGGGTGTCCCGAATCAGGGTGAGGGTCCTGCTGGGGTTCCTGGCCAGCCTGGGTGAGGGGATGATGGCTGTTTGCAGGCTGGTCACACCCCCTTCAGGGTGGGGGTCCCCACTGGGGTGCCTGGCCAGCCTGGGTGAGGGGCTGAGGGCTGTTTGCAGGCTGGTCAAGCCCCACCCAGTGGGGACCCTCACCCCATGAGGGTATGGCCATCCTAGGTGAGGAGCTGATGGCTGTTTTCAGGCTGGCCACACC
>NW_005871606.1:241031-270562 GCF_000147115.1 Myotis lucifugus | reverse complement strand
GCTGTTTGCAGCTGGTCTCACCCTTTCAGGATGAGAGATCCCCCACTGAGGGTATGGCCATCCTAGGTGAGGAGCTGATGGCTGTTTTCAGGCTGGCCACACCCCCTTTAGGCTGGGGGGTCCCCACTGGGTGCCTGGCCAGTCTGGGTGAGGGGCTAAGGGCCGTTTTCAGGATGAGCCAAGCCCCTCGGCAACAGCTCCCAGCCTCTCCTTTTTTTCTTTTTCTTTTTTTATTCTGAGATTTATTTACCTTCTATAATTGAAACTTTGTTGCCTTCAGTGGAGCTCAGAGCTGGCCGCGGCAGGTGGGAAGCTTGGCTTCCTCCATCACTGGAGCAACCAAGCCTCCTGCTCGCTCCAGCTCCGTGGCTGCCGGCCACCATCTTGGTTGGGTTAATTTGCATATAGTCGCTCTGATTGGCTGGTGGGTGTGGCTTAAAGCATAGCATAGGTACGGTCAATTTGCATGTTTGTCTTTTATTAGATTAGACTAGAGGCCCGGTGCACAAATTTTGTGCACTCGGGGGGGAGAGGGGGTCCCTCAACCCATCCTGTGCCCTCTCGCAGTCTGGGGCCCCTCGGGAGATAACGACCTGCTGGCTTAGGCCTGCTCCCAGGTGGCAGAGGGCAGGCCCAATCCCTAGGTGCAGCCCCTGGTCGGGCTCAGAGCAGGGCCGATTGGGGAGTTGGGGCATTGCCCCCTGTCATGCACAGAGCAGGGTGGATCGGGAGGTTGTGATGCCACCCCTAGTCACACTCAGGGTAGGGCCGATTGGGGGGTTGGGGCCCCCCCTCCTGTCACCCTCAAGGCAGGGTCGATGGGGAGGTTGCGGCGCCACCCCCTGTCACGCACAGAGCAGGGCCAATCAGGGGGTTGGGGCGCTGCCCCCTGTCACTCAAAGAGCAGGGCCCATCAGGGGGGTTGGGGCTCCGTACCCTGTCACACACAGAGCAGGGTCGATAAGGGGGTTGGGGAGCTCCCCCCTGTCATGCACAGAGCATGGCCGATCAGGGGGTTGAGGAGCTCCCCCCTGTCACTCACAGAGTAGGGCTGATAGGGGAGTAGGGGCACCGCCCCCTGTCACACACAGAGCAGGGCGGATCAGGGGGTTGGGGCGCTGCACCCTGTCACACTCGGGGCAGGGCCGACAGAGAGCTTATGGCTCTACCCTGTCACACACAGAGCAGGGCCTGTGGGGGGGCGGAGGTTGTGGCGCCGCACCCTGTCACACACAGAGCAGGGCCAATCAGGGGATTGGGGAGCTCCCCCCTATCAGGCACAGAGCAGGGCTGATCAGGGGGTTGGCGCGCCTTCCCCTGTCACGCTGATCCCGGTGCCGGGAGCCTCGCTGCTCCGCTGATCCCGGTGCCAGGAGGCATATTACCCTTTTACTATATAGAATAGAGGCCTGGTGCATGGGTAGGGGCCGGCTGGTTTGCCCTGAAGGGTGTCCTGGATCAGGGTGGGGGTCCCACTGGGGTGCCTGGCCAGTCTGGGTGAGGGGCTGATGGCTGTTTTCTGGCTGGCGAGTGACTGAAGCTCCCAACCACTCCTTGTTTTCTTTTTTTTTTTTTTATTCTGGGCCAGCTTTAGCTCTGAGGCCTCGCTGCTGAAAACATCGATACAATGTTGCGGTCCGGCTGGCTGAAGCCCGGCTGAATGAAAGCCATTTTCTGGGGTTTTGTTTAGCTTCTTATTTGCAACATAGTACATAGTTGCTTAGAGTTGCAGCTGAGAGGCCGGCAAGTTAGGCAGGGAACGTTGGAGTCCGCAGTCACTGAAGCAAGCAAGCCTCCCTGCTCGCTTCAGTGCATGGCTGCCGGCCGCCATCTTGGCTGACAGTTAATTTGCATAAGGATATGCTGATTAGCCAATGGGAAGGGTAGCGGTTGTACACTAATTACCATGTTTCTCTTTTATTAGTGTAGATGGTAGCCATTTTGACAGGTGTGAGATGGTACCTCATTGTCATTTTAATTTACATCTCTTGGATAATTAGTGACTTCCAGCATTTTTTATATGTCTCTTGGCCTTCTATGTCCATGTTAGAGAAGTGTCTATTTAGGTCCTTTGCTCATTTTTTAATTGGATTGTTTGTCTCCCTTTGTATCATTGCCAAATATGTTCTCCCATACAGTGGGCTCTCTTTTCATTTTGTTGATGGTTTCTTTTGCTGTGCAGAAGCTTTTTCTTTTGATGTAGTCCCATTCATTTATTTTCTCCTTAGTTTCCTTTGCCCTAGAAGATGTATCCATAAACATATTGCGAGGAGAGATGTCTGAGATTTTGCTGCCTATGTTTTCTTCTAGGGTTTTTATGGTTTCTGGACTTACATTTAAGTCTTTTATCCATTTTTGAGTTTATTCTTGTGTGTGGTGTAAGTTGGTGGTCTAGTTTCATTTTCTTGCATGTACCTGTCCAATTTTCTCAGCACCATTTATTGAAGAGACTGTATTTACTCCATTTATGCTCTTGCCTCCTTTGTCAAATATTAATTGAGCGTAATGGCTTGGGTCAATTTCTGGATTCTCTGTTCTGTTCCATTGATCTATATGCCTGTTCTTGTGCCAGTACCAGGCTGTTTTGACAGTGGCTTTATAGTATAGCTTGATATCTGGTATTGTGATTCCTCCAACTTTGTTCTTCTTTCTCAAGATTGCTGTGGCTATTTTTTGGTTTCATATACATTGTTAGAACGTTTGTTCTAGATCTGTGAAATATGCCGTTGGTATTTTAATGAGAATTGCATTGAATCTATACATTGCTTTGTGTAGTATGGACATTTCAATGATGTTGATTCTACCAGTCCATGAACATGGTATATTCTTCCACTTGTTATCTTCCTCTATCTCTTTTTTCCATACCCTGTAGTTTTCTGAGTACAGGTCTTTTACCTCCTTGGTTAAGTTTACTTTTTTAACCATGGAAAAGTTTGTGCCAAAAACAATTGTCTTACAGCCTCTCCTATGTAACTTCCCAACATCTCATTGTGGTCTTGTTGGAGTGTGACATAGCCAGTCAATGATAGAGCAACACATAACCCAATTTTCTTCGTTGGTTTCAATATCAGAAATCTTGTCCCACTTGATCATAACTTCACTTATTAAAAGTTTAAAGTTGGGGAACACTTTTATTTTAAACAGGACATTTTTGGTATTCAATGAGGGTCACTGTGTAAAAGTCACTGGCAACCTTTTATAATCTTCTGTTTCAACATACTGCCATGCATTTCAGGTAATCTCAGAATAAATATTTCTTTTGTGTTCTGATATCTCCTCCTTAATTTGTTAATCCTCAGTCCTCCCTTCTGCATTAAAGAGAACTATATTCTAGTATTTTTAATGTATTCCAGAGATGACAATCCTTCACAATATAAACCCCATTACCCTACTCCCTCCTTCCCCAGAAAAGAAAATCAGGGTACTTTCAGAGCACACATTTCCCAAAATTACAGGTGCCATGATATGCTGATCTTGAAGTACTGTTCCCATTTTTTCCACCATCTTCTGACCTCAGACACTCTGATTTGACTTGTCTGGGGTAAGGTCTGGGTATGGGGCTTTATAAAGCTGCTCATTTAGTTGTAAGGGGCACCCATGGCTGAGAGCCACTGACAGGCTACTGTTTCCCTGCGACACTACTTTAGGAGACACTTTTCTGGTTAAATTAGACGTCAAGAGTGTAGCTAAATGTCTGTCTTTTCTTGCCACTCTCCAAAGTTCCTAAGACCCTCAAACACAAATGAATGCTTCCTCTTAGTCCCACCACCACTCCTAGAGGGAAGCTCACAGAAGGTCCCACTTGAGAATTTTAGTGGCAGCTACACAGCTCATGTGAGGGGCCTATTCAAAGATGAGCGGGCCTGTGCTCAACGTCGCTGGTCCCTGGTTTTCCTGCTGCCCCCCTGGTTCCAGGATCTCTCACTTCCTCCAGGTGCCTCCTCCCAAGCACCTTATCTTCCAAACACCCAAGCAGATGCTCCCCTCTCCAGCCCCTTTCCCCTCAACTCGGGATTTTTTTCTATTTTGTCACAAAAGATTTGCAAGCAAGAAAGAGGAATACCATGGTGCGAGCATGGTTTCTGAGGTGAAATGCCCGGGCCGGCCTCTATGGTGCGTATCCCAAGTAGGCATCCTCTGTCCTTATGGGCTCCCCTGTGCAGTGGTGCACTGGGCAGCTGCTGGCCTGCTCCAAGGAGTGGCAACCGTGGCAACTACCTCCAGGCAGTCCCTCACTCATCCAGGTTCTCAATTTCAACAAGGGATAATTTGGGGGGGGGGATGCATTAAGCATTAGAGGATATCTACCCAGCAGATGCAAGTAGTTCCCCTGAGCTGTGACAACCAGAAGTATCTCAAGACATTAGCAAATGTCCCTTGGGGTGCAGGTGGGGTACATTATCCCCCTGGGAGACCCTCTGTTTAGTCTGAAGATATTTTGTGTCTGCTTGACATTATTTAATGATGCATTTTTGTTTCAGTAATCAAACAAAATATGAAATGACAGGATTTAAAACAGTATCCAAATGGGATTTTACAAAATCAGTATCCTAAAAATGAAAACAATAACAAAACAAAAGAACAATTATCACCTTGCATCCAAAGTAGTGGCCAGGTAAACATTTAATGGTAAACTTTGTATGGCCAATCAAAGAAGTAGGAGTCATATTTCAGCTTTGCTGTTCACTGTGTTTGAATTATCTATATCCTAGAGGCTTGGTGCACAAAATTTGTGCACTCAGGGAGGGGGGGTTCCCTCAGCCCGGATTGTGAGAGGGCACAGGCCAGGCTGAGAGACCCCACCGGTGCATGTTCAGGGCCAGGGAGGGATGCAGGAGGTTGGCCAGGAGGGACCGCGGAAGGGCTTCAGGGCATGTCCAGCCTGTCTCACTCAGTCCCAATCGGCCAGACCCCAGCAGCAAGCTAACTTACCAGTTGGAGCATCTGCCCCCTGGTGGTCAGTACACATCATAGCGATTGGTCGACCAGGCCACTGTCTGCCCCCTGGTGATCAGTGCACATCATAGCGAGCAGTTGAGTGGCCTTAGCATATCATGAGCATATTACACTTTGATTGGTTGAATGTACGAGCAGACACTTAGCATATTAGGCTTTTATTATATAGGATATATAAAAGCCTAAGAGACCATTACAACCGAACACCTGGAACGACCACAGTGACCAGTTGACTGGTCACTATGAACACGCACTGACAGCCAGGGAGCAGACGCTGCACGCAGGAGCTGCCCCCTGGGGGTCAGTGCGCTCCCACAGTGGGAGTGCTGCTCAGCCAGAAGCTGGGCTCATGACTGGTGAGCACAGCTGAAGTGGTGGGAGCCTCTCCCACTGCCACAGCAGCACTACTGAGTGGCGGCGGAGGTGGTAGCAGGCACAGTGGGGCTGGGATTAGTGGCAGCAGAGTTGCGCCTGGCCCCAGCTGGGGCTCCTCCCCGGTCACCTGCCACTTTGGACCGAGGGGTCCCAGATTGTGAGAGGACACAGGCCAGGTTGAGGGACCCCACCTATGCACAAATCCATGCACCAGGCCTCTAGTGCTATATGATAAAAAGCTAATAGCAAATTGTCCCCTTGGGAGTTCAACCGACGGGGAGTTCGACCACTTGCTATGATGTGCACAGACCACTGGGGGCGGCACTGAAGAAAGGAAGGCCCCAGACGGCAGCCGGAAGGCCCCGATCAGCCCTTATCACCAGCCAGGCCTAGGGACCCTACTCGTGCATGACTTTCATGCACCAGGCCTCTAGTATAAATTATAGTTAATGCACTTTTTAAAACTTGAATCAGCTCCGGCCAGGAGCTCAGTTGGCTAGAATATCCTCCTGGTATGCCATGGATGTAGGTTTGATCCCTAGTTAGGGCTGATTACAAGAATCAGCCCTGACCAATTTGGCTCAGTGGATAGAGCGTCGGCCTGCAGACTGAAGGGTCCCAGATTCGATTCTGGTCAAGGGCATGTATCTTGGTTGCAGGCACATCCCCAGTAGGATCGATGTTTCTCTCATTGATGTTTCTAACTCTCTATGCCTCTTCCTTCCTCTCTGTAAAAACATCAATAAAATATATTTTTTTTAAAAAAAAGAATCAACCAACGAGCCTGGGTGGCCTGTGTGGCTCAGTGGTTGAACATCTACCTATGAACCAGGAGGTCACGGTTCAATTCTCAGTCAGGACATATGCCTGGATTGTTGGCTGGATCCCCAGTGTGGAACTTGCAGGAGGCAGCGATCTCTGATTCTCTCTCATCATTGATGTTTCTATCTGTCTCTCCCTCTACCCCCCTCTCTGAAGTCAATAAAAAATATATAAAATTATTATAATAATCAAGAATCAACCAATGAATACATCAATAAGTAGAACAAGGGGGAACCACAATGACTACAGAGTAGCTGGAGGCTTTGTGCCTTGCTCCCAGTCATATAGCGGATTTGCAGCTAAAATACGGCATAACCAACTTGAAAAACTAAGCAAAATGTTGAAGAGGAAAATAAGACACTTGGGGGTGGGGGGGTTGGAGGGAGAGTTCCTAGCAGCCTGACTCTGTATCCCTAATGCATATTCCTGTTAGCCTATAGCAGAGGTCCTCAAACTACGGCCCGCGGGCCACATGCAAATACAAATATTGTATTTGTTCCCGTTTTGTTTTTTTACTTCAAAATAAGATATGTGCAGTGTGCATAGGAATTTGTTCATAGTTTTTTTTTTTAACTATAGTCCGGCCCTCCAACGGTCTGAGGGACAGTGAACTGGCCCCCTGTTTAAAAAGTTTGAGGACCCCTGGCCTATAGGCTAGTCCAGTGATGGCGAACCTATGACGCGCGTGTCAGAGGTAACACATGAACTCATTTTTTTGATTGATTTTCCTTTGTTAAATGGCATTTAGATATATAAAATAAATATCAAAAATATAAATCTTTGTTTTACTATGGTTGCAAATATCAAAAAATTTCTATATGTGACATGGCACCAGAGTTAAGTTAGGGTTTTTCAAAATGCTGACACGCCGAGCTCAAAAGGTTCACCATCACTGGTCTAGTCACTGCCACTTCCTTAATTATCTGGTCTTGCAAAACCTGATTACCTAAATACTCCCATTTTACAGAGGCCATAAACCATGAAAAATACACAATCCCCTCCGGGGGTTATCAGTGCTGGCAGCAGGCCAGGCCTTTAGGTGTGGTCTCACGGCCCCCATCCCAACTCACGGGGCTTTTTGCAAAGCCCAAGGAAGGTCCGAAAGTCTGATCCTTATTTGGGGGACAAAGAAACCAAAGGTTATAAAGAGAAAGCTTCCTCCATATTGGCTTGCTCAGGATTTGTAGGACTGACCCCCTGAGTCACTGTACTAGTACATGTGAAACATCTGGAAATAAATGCGTTTTTCCTGTATCTCTGGGTACTCCTGCGTATTTCTCCATCGGCTGGTAAATTCTGTAACATAAAAATGGTTCCCTGACTGGGAACATGCAGCCAAAGTTGCCCCCTTGAGGCACCACTGCACGAGAGCAGGCCGGTGGGCCCACTCGACTGAGCCCCTGATGATGGGAAGGCGCGCTCCAGTGATTTACTGGGTTCAAGTCCTCATGGGGCCCAGGCGACCGGGGGCCCCCGCCGGCGCTCCAGTGGACTCCAAGGAGGACAGGAAAGCCCTGTTCTGGAACCAGACATCTGACCGGTGAGTTTTCCCCCAGGGGACCAGTCCAAGTTCAGGCCTGCCTTTAGGGGCAGAAGAAGTAGCTGGTCACTACAAAGGCAAATTATTTGCCTCAGTTCAGGACTTTCTGTGGATGGTAGTCAAAACTTGGACTGACTGGTGTGTGAATGTGAGTGTGAGAGCCTGCATGAAGCAAAAGCTACCTTGTGTTGTCCTGTGTCTCTGTTAACTGGGAGGGGATTACATGGTCTAACTGCAAACATGGGAAATAGCTCCTCTAAACCTGCTGCCCTACAATGTATGCTAAAGAATTTTAAGAAGGGCCCAGACCACTGCATACAATGCAGATGTCTCTCCACAAAATCAGGGGCCCCCAGCTTATGGCCGAGGATGGGAAATATGAGAGTGTTTGTTAATGTTTTATGTGTCTTTGTTGTTTAATTTGTTTAAAGATGGGGCAAGTCCCACTTTGGGGGAAGCCTAGTTGTGTGTGGTGAGGCTAAACATGTGACAGAGATTGCAGCTGCCAAGAATCCTTATTCTTGGGGATGCATCTTGCTCTTTCTGTCAGGGTATGAGCCCTCCAGAAACGCTTAGCTAATGAGATTTCTGTTTGTATGTCTGTGATGCAATTTTAGCTAACTTTTAGGGACTTTAATTTGCTCTTCCCTGATTTATGATTTTGCTGTGCTGGGTTAAAATTTTAAGATTCTAAGGTTAATTTTGAAGTGTAAAATTTATAAAGGTTGCAACCCAGGAAAGTTAAAACAAAAGCCAGCTAATTCCAAGCCTAAAAAACAATTATCTTCCCCACCTGAGGCAAAGTGGGAGGGGAAAAGAACAGAAAAAAAGAAAAGAGGAGAGCCATTTTACTCGGAGTAAAAGCCGAGGTTTCAGTTTCTAGGCCAGACAGAATGAGAGGCGGTACTTGCCAAACTCAGCAGGGCGGAGAAATTTGCAAAACCCCACCCAGCATCACGTCCATTAAACATCTGGTTGTTAGCGTTGGTATTAACCAGGACAGGACTGGGATGGGACTTGAACGGGACCAGGAGGGGAAGTGGGTTGCTTGTGCCTGCTTGTGCTGTCACAAACCCGCACAGGCCAGCTGAGGTGGAACTGAGGCTGGCTATAAAGCAGTCACAACTTTGCGGCTTCTGTGCCCTTGAGGGTAGGGCAGCAAGGAAATGGGCAGGTGGAAGGTGAGTCCTCCCAGTGTTTGCTCTGAGATATTCAAAGTATATTGTATCTGTGATATTACCAAAATATAAAAATGTAATAGCCAAGTTGAAAATAATTAATTCTGTGGTCAAGACCAAATCTTTAATGTTATAACTGGTTTAAGTTTAAATAATATTTAAATTGGGTATATTTGACAGCTTTTCTGAATGTAATATTTCAAGAATTTAACTGAGAGACAGCTTTGTGACATCTCAAGGGCCCTGAGGTGACACAAAGATCTACTCTCTCCTTAAAAAGAAATATTTTTGAACTAAATTAGACCAATACAATATACTTGAAATTACATAAGGAAGTAAGCTATGCAGGCTGGGTTGGGTAACAAGATTAATGCTTCCATGATAATGGGTGGTTCTTGCTTGGGGTCATTCGACTCCCAGCCAGATCTGTGTCCTTTCCTTGAACAGAAAGGGCAATCATGGTTATTGGTCAAGAAAATGCTTTAGGTAATAATTGGCTTTAAAATCTCAAAGTTGTTAAGATATAATAAATAGATGTAACTAAAATGAAGAATTTGGATAAAGCCTTTTCTGTAATAATTACAAATATGTTAATAATGAAAGTCCAGTCATTCAAGAGGAGACTGACTGTGCTCTCTGTTGGAGGAAGGGGCCAGCCTGTAAAAGAAAAAGAAAAAAAAAAAAAGGAGCCTTAAAGAGAACAAGGGAAGACAGAAATGAAATGCTATGACTATCTGGGAAAGGGAGCACCTGGCTGGCCCTGGTGTGCTTCCAACAGATGTAAGATTTCCAAACCTGGGAGCCCCAGTGCGACTCAGAACCTAAGTAAAGCCTTCAACATTTAGCAAGGCAAATAAGAAGAGCCTTCTGAATTTACCAAGACTAAAAGATCAAATGAGAAATTACTCTGGGCCAGACCCTGAGGACCAGTTGGGCCAAGAAATATTATAAATTACATTTTTTCACCAATAGTTGACCTGACATCTCAAGAAAACTGCAAAGTGAAAGAACTGGAAGGACAGACGTGCAGAAAAGCTGTTAAAAGAGGCTCAGAAGATCTATGTACATAGAATAAGAAAGACAAAAACAGAAAACTAACATAATGTTCACAATGGTAGAGCAAGTGGCCTAGGGAAGGGCTGGCCCTGAGGGCCAGAAACAGAAGCCACAGCAGTAACCTTAACATGTTATCTCTAAGGAAGAATGTAGCAGTTTAATCCAAGCCGCTAGGTGCCTGGGAGCAGCCTGCTTCCTCCTCCCCTGCTGTTTCTCTAGCCTCATATGCCGATACATAATTTTCCAAAAGTCTTAATTAACTTAAAGACTTTGGAGTATTGCTGGGTTAAATGATAAACACCTAAATATTTTTTTAAAAAACTGAAACATGAATTGCTAGACACATTTTAATTTGTCTGCTCTCAGTTTTTATTACAGAAGGTCTCTTGTACTTTGAAGTTATATTTTCTTGAAAACAGAATGATTGTTTAAGGGAACTTTGGGATAACATGAAACATAACAACATCCAAATCATGGAGAAGGAGAAGAAAACAAGCAAGGGATAGAAAACCTGTTTGAGGAAATACTAACAGAAAACTTCCCTATCCTGGTACTGGAAAATATCACACAGGTTCAGGAAGCACAGAGAGTCCCAATCAAGATAAAGGCAAGGAGACTTGCACCATGACACATCATAATTAAAATTGCCAAGATTAAACACAAAGAGAATTTAAAGGCAGCAAGAGAGAAACAGTCAGTTACCTACCTGGGAGCTCCCATAAGGCTGTCAGCTGGTTTCTCTACAGAAACACTCTGGCCAGAAGGGATTGGCATGAAGTATTCAAAGTAACGAAAAGCAAGAACCTGCAACCAAGACTGCTATATCCAGCAAGGCTATAATTTAAAACCAAAGGTGAAATAAAGAGCTTTCCAGACAAAAGAAGTCTAAAGAAGTTCCTTACAACCAAACCAGCATGGCAAGAAAGCTAAAGTGACTGCTATAAGAATAAAGGGGGAGGGAGGGAGAGAGAGAGAGAGAGAGAGAGAGAGAGAGAGAGAGAGAGAGGAACATAGGCATAAAAATGGCAACAAATAAGTATCTACCTATAATAATAAAAGTGTAACATGCTAATTAGACTAGACTTCCTTCGGGATGACCTTTAGAGCGAAGCTGGGGGATCAAGGAAGCCTCGCAGCTGCAAGGGAGGGATCCAGGCAGCCACCACCGCTGCGAAGGCCTGCTCCTTCATGAGTTTCTTGTATTGGGCCTCACATCAATAATAACCTTAAATGTAAATGAATTAAATGCTCAAATCAAAAGACATAGAGTAGCAGATAGAGTAGCAGCATGGATAAGAAAACATGACCCATATATATGCTGTCTGTAAGAGACCCACCACAGAACAAAAGATACACACAGACTGTATGTGAAGGGATGGAAAAAATATCCGAGGCAAATGGGAACCAAAAACACAGCTTAGGTAGCAGTAGCAATAGCAGTACTTATACCTGACAAAATAGATGTCAAAATAAAGGCCATAAAAGAAACAATGAAGGTCACTACATAATAACAAAGCGGTTGATCCAACAAGAAGATATAACCCTGGTTAACATAAATGCATCTAATATAGGAGCATCTAAATATATTTTTAAAAACTTTTGATCGACTTCAATAGCGTCATAGTAGGGGACTTTAGCACTCCAATGTCATCAATGGATAGATCTTCCAGCAAAAAATCACAAGGAAACAGAGATCTTAACAACACGCTAGATCAGAGGGATTTAATTGATATTTACAGAACATTTCATCCCAAAGCAGGAGGATATATATTCTTTTCAAGTGCACATGGCACATTCTCAAAGATAGATCACATGTTAGGACACAAAATAAGTCTTCACAAATTCAAGAAGATTGGTATCATATCAAGCATCTTTTCAGATCACAATGGCATGAAACAAGAAATCTACCAGGGTAAAAAGGCTCAAAAATATTCAAATACATGGAGGCTAAATAGCATGTTATTAAAAAATGAGTGGGTTATCAATGAAATCAATGAAGAATTCAAAAATTACCTGAAAACAAATGCAAATGAACACACAACAACCCAAATCTATGAGTCACAGTGAAAGCAGTCCTGAGAGGGAATTCATAGCACTACAAGCCTACCTCAAGAAGCAAGAAGAATATCTAGTGAAAAATCTATTGTACACCTAAAAGAACTGGAAAAAGAGCAGCAGGAAAAGCCCAGAGTAAGTAGAAGGAAGGAAATAATAGGGGTCCAAGTGGAAATAAATGACATAGAGACTTAAAAGAAAATACAAAAGATCAATGAAACCAAGAGCTGGTTCTTTGAAAGGATAAGTGAAACTGATGAACCTTTAGCCAGACTCACCAAGAAACCAAGAGAGAGGACCCAAATACATAGAATCAGAAATGAAAGATGAGAAGGAACTGACATCCCAGAAATACAAAGGATTGTAAGGAAATACTATAAACAACTATATGCCAACAAACGTGACAAGCTGGGCAACATGAACACACTCCTAGAAACATGCAATCTTCCAAAACTCACTCAGGAAGAATCAGAAAACCTGAGTAGACTGATAACAACTAATAAAAGTGAAGCAGGAATGGGAAAACTCCCAGCAAACAAAAGGCCTGGTCTGGATGGCTTCACAGGCAAATTTTACCAAACATTCAAAGAACACTGTCTTCCTCGAACCATTCCAAAGAATTCAAGAGGAGGGAAGACATCCAAACTATTTTTACGAGGGAAACATTATCCTAATATCAAAACCAGATAAAGACACAACAAAGAAAGAAAATGTTAAAATTCTCAACAAATTATTAGCAAGTTAGATCCAGCAATACATTAAAAAAATCATACACCATGATCAGGTGGGATTTAATCCAGGGATGCAAAGTTAGTACAATATCTATAAATCAATAAATGTGATACATTCACATACACAAAATGAAAGATAAAAATCACATGATGATACGTGTGGACGTGGGAGGCTGGCCAGCCAGCTCTGTTCCTTTCAGGGTCGGGGGGGGGGGGGGGGAGGCCTGATCATGGCTGGGCTGGCTGAGGGGAGGTGCCATGGAAGGTTGGCCAGCCGGCTCCGCCCCACATTGGTCCGGTTGGCCAGCTGCAGTGTGCATCATAGAGACTGGTCATTCTTGTTGTTCCAGTTGTTCCAGTCATTTTGGTTGCTTGGTTTATATATATATAGACTAGAGGTCCAGCGCATGAAATTCGTGAGTGGGTACCATCCCTAGGCCTGGCTTGCAATCAGGGCCATCTTCCCTGGCTGCCAGCAGCTGGCCCCGCCCCCTGACACCACCCACCCCCAGTTCCCTGTTCTCCATCAGGCAATCGGAGTCTGCCGGCCAGGAAAAGGAACCAAGAGGTAGTCAGTGCACCTCATAGTGACTGGTTGAGCAGTTATTCTGGTCATTCTACCATTAGGGTCAATTTGCATATTACCCTTTTATTATATAGGATATATATATCAGGAACAAGACAATGATGCCCGCTTTCGCCGCTCTTATTCACCATAGTACTGGAAGTTCTAGCTACAGCAATTGGACAAAGGCATCCAATTTGGAAAAGAGGAAGTAAAGGCATCCAATTTGGAAAAGAGGAAGTAAAATTGTCATTATTTACATATGCCATGGTATTGAACATAGAAAACCCTAAAGACTCCACCAAAAACACTACTAGATCTAATAAAAGAACTCAGCAAAGTTGTAGGATAAAGAATCAGAAAGAGAAATTAAGAAAACAATCCCACTTACTATTGCAACAACAACAACAACAAAAAATCCCACTTACTATTGCAACAACAACAAAAAATAAGGTACCTAGGAATAAATTTAACCAAGGTGGTAAAATACCTGTACTCAGAAAACTATAGGACATCAAAAAAAAAATTAAGGAAGATACAAATAAGTGGAACCATACCATGTTCATGGATTGGAAGAATTAACATCACTAAAATGTCCATACTACCCAAAGAAATCTATAGATTCAATGCAATTCCTATTAAAATACCAATGGCATATCTTACAGAACTAGAAGAAATATTTCAAAAAATATATATGGAACCAAAAAAACAGAAAAAACAAAACAAAAACAAATAGCCACAGCAACCTTGAGAAAGAAGACCAAAGTGGGAAGGATCAAAATGCCAGATATCAAACTGTACTACAAAGCCACTGTAATAAAAAAAAAAAATGCTTGGTACTGGCACAAGGATAGGCATATGGACCAATGGAACAGAACAGAGAGCCCAAATATCAACCCATGCCTTTATGGTCAATTAACATTTGACAAAGGAGACAAGACCATATAATGGGGGGCGGGGGGACAGTCTCCTCAATACATGGTGCTGGGAAAATAGAACAGGTACATGCAAATCAATGAAACTAGACCACCAACTTACACCATACACAGGAATAAACTCAAAATGGATAAAGGACTTAAATGTAAGTCACAAAACCATAAAAATCCTAGAAGGAAACCTAGGCAGTGAAATCTCAGACATCTCTCGCAGCAATAGTTTTGCTGATACATCACCTAGGGCAAAAGAAACTAAGGAGAAAATAAACGAATGGGACTATATCAAAATAAAACACTCTGCCCAGCAACAGAAACCATCAACAAAACAAAAAGGGAGCCGACTGTATGGGAGAACATATTCACCAATGATGCATCCAATAAGGGGTTAATTTCCAAAATATATAAAGAACTTATACAATTCAGTATCAGGAAGACAAACAATCCAATTTAAAAATGGGCAAAGGACCTGCATAGACACTTCTCCAAAGAGGCCAATAGACATATGAAAAACCGCTCAAGGTAACTAATCATCAGAGAGATGCAAATTAAAACTACAATGAGGTACTACCTCACACCTGTCAGAATCGCTACTATCAATATATCAATAAACAATAAGTGCTGATGAGGATGTGGAGAAAAGAGAACTCTAGTGAACTGCTGGTGGAAATGCAGACTGGTGCAGCCACTGTGGAGAACAGTATGGAGTTTCCTCAAAAAATTAAAAATGGAACTGCCATTTGACCCAGTGATCCCATTTCTAGGAATATATTCTGAGAATCCTGAAACATCAATCAGAAAGAACCTATGTACCCCTATGTTCATAGCAACACTATTTACAATAGCTAAGATCTGGGATCAGCCCAAGTGCCCATCAGTGGATAAAAAGCTGTGGTACATCTACACAATGGAATAGTACATGACAGGATAAAGAAGGATCTCTTACCTTTTGCCACGTCAGGGATGGACCTGGAGAGTATTATGCAAAGTGAAATAAGCCAGTTAGAGAAAGACAAATACCATATGATCTCACTAATATGTAGAAAATAATGAACAAAATAAACTGACAAAATGGAACCAGAATCATGGATACATGGACTAGACCAGTGGGAGACAGAGGGGAGGGGAGTGGAGTGACTGGATAAAGAGGATGAAGGGATTAGCTAAGAACATATATGCATACCCCATGGACATGGACAATAGTGAGTTGAAGGCCAAAAGTGGGAGAGTAGATGAGGTGGCAAAGGTGGGGGGACATGTGGAAAGTCTGCAATAATGTCAACATTTTAAAAATTGTAATAAAAAAATAAATAAACATGTAAACCTAGGAAAAAATAAGTGGAACAACAGTTTTCTCTTTTTCTTTCTTTCTTTCTTTCTTTCTTTCTTTCTCTCTCTCTCTCTCTCTCTCTCTCTCTCTCTCTCTTCTTCCCTCTCTTTCTAAAATCAATATTAAATAAATAAATAAACATAAAAAGTTGAGGCAAAGAGCTCAGATAAAATAACTTCAATTATAAATGAAAGATTTCACATCTTTAGAGTGAACTTCTAAGCAAATAGTCACACTGTTTAAATCCAAATTTTCATCATCTTGATTAAAATATAATTTATGAAAAATACTCTGTTATAGAAACTCAAGTGCATTACAAGAAAAATTGGAGAAAATTGTAATTTGAGTAACTGTTGAGAAGTTTTACAATTTGGGTTTTCTCACTGTGTCTGAAAACAGACCTCTTCCCTATGAACAAGATTAATACTGGCATGAGTATATTTGGTTCATTCTTTAAAGTTAACAAGCAAAACAATTACAGTTATTTATTATGGAAAATTTTAAACATAAAATAAAGTTGTGCCCTAGCCCAGTGGTCGGCAAACTGCGGCTCGAGAGCCACATGCTGCTCTTTGGCCCCTTGAGTGTGGCTCTTCCACAAAATACCGACTTCTGCTCATGGGCCACGAAGTTTCAATCGCACTGTACGTGCGCGCCCGCACGTGGTATTTTGTGGAAGAGCCATACTCAAGGGGCCAAAGAGCCGCATGTGGCTTGCGAGCCCCAGTTTGCTGACTACTGCCCTAGTCGGTTTGGCTCAGTAGATAGAGCATCAGCCTGCATACTGAAGAGTCCCGGGTTCAATTCAGGTCAAGGGCACATTCCCAGGTTGCGGGCTCCATCCCTACTAGAGGGAGTGCAGGAGGCAGCCCATCAATGATTCTCTCTCATCAGTGATGTTTCTATCTCTCTCCCTCTCCCTTCCTCTTTGAAATCAATAAAAATACATATTTTTTTTAAAAAAATAAAGTTGTGTAAGGAACCTCATATACCCAGCATCCAGTATCTTATTGATAGCTTTCAACTCAAAGCCAGTCTTGTTGCAGATCTACCACACCACTCCCCCCTTAACCTCCCCTCTCCTCATTGTCTCTGTAAAAATCTTTTATTGAATTTATGAGGGTGACACTGGTTAATAAAATTTCTTAGGTTTCAGGTGTAGAGTTCCATACTCCCTCATCTGTACAGTGTGCTACTGTCTTGAAGCAAATCCATTTGCTGCCTCGGTAGGCTCCACTGACCACGCTCCACTCAGAAAGAACCCACAGTCTCACGGGTGAGCAGGGACACCCACCCACTTCTCTCCATGGTGGCTCTCTGCTCGGGTGTCACCCGCCCCTTTCTCTCTCAACCTGAACTCTTAGACATTTACTCTTGATAGTTTGGAAATCTCACGTTGGGTTTGAGTGGAGAAGTAAAATATTTCAGGCCCAGAATGTTCACTTGACTGAATGTTTGCTGCTGTATAAATGTTTAAAAGAAAATATTTCCTACTCAAAGTAAAATACAGAAGAATATTGGTAACTATGGCATTGTGACTGGTTTCTAGAGAGTTGAATGTTGTCTGTGATCATCAGACCTTTGGGCAGCAAATATTAATATTCTCTATTAATTTTGCTGGGCAGCAAATATTAATATTCTCTATTAATTTTGCTGGATTAGGTTAGGAGAGAGAAAATTATGGAATGGAAGCTCTCTCTCTCTCTCTCTCTTGTTACCCTTTCTCTCTCTCTCTCTCTCTCTCTCTCTCTCTCTCTCTCTCTCTCTTCCTCTCTCTCTCTCTCCCTCCCTCCCTCCTCTCACCCCCCTCCCCTTCTCCTCAGTCTTAGTAGTTTTAGCTGGACACATGGCCACCTATGTAGACATCAGACATCTAGAGACCGCTTTTGCCAGCATTCCTTAGAAGCTCTGTGACTAACTTCTTAGCAATGGAATGTGGTCAGGAACAACCTGAAAGAAAATTGCACTCCACTTCCTCTCAGGGGAGAGAGGCAACAATGACTCTGGCTCCTTCACATCCAGAGCGAACGGCACTTGGGGACGATAGTGGAGCTGACCCACCAGTGAGGTGCTTTGTGGCCCCGAGGCTGGCACCCAGCACCCCAGAGAGACAGCCCTCTCCTGTGGGGTCTCTGGCCCACCTCTCCCGAGCGAGCGGATGCAAAGGAGACCCTTCTTTTCAAAAGCGCACCACTTTGTACTTCATTCTTACATCTTTAAAACATTGTTTTTATGTCCTTTTTTAGTGGTTACCCTGCAGAGAGTGTGATCAACCCCAACCCCAAACTGGTTTGCATGTGGGGACTGACAGCACCGCACACACAAGAGGATGTGACAAAATCGTCACTCACACCCAGGGTTTCCAGCAAGAACAGAGCGGGTGCCAGTCAGTCCAAGTGGACGTGATTGGAGGTCCTTTGTTTGGTTTCAGCTTTGTTGTGCACCGA
Source organism: Myotis lucifugus (assembly GCF_000147115.1). Classification (NCBI taxonomy): domain Eukaryota; kingdom Metazoa; phylum Chordata; class Mammalia; order Chiroptera; family Vespertilionidae; genus Myotis; species Myotis lucifugus. The sequence continues at coordinate 252,575 of NW_005871606.1, read as the reverse complement.
GGCAGGGCCTGCAGTGGGAGTTCCTACCTGCTGGGGCTGGCTGAGCCAGGGTGGGCAAGAAGGAAAGGGGAGGGGAGGCTTGAGAGCTGTCAGTGGTCCAATACCCAAGGGGAGTTTCCCCTTTATCCGAGTCCTGACATAATACCTTAATGCAGTGGTTCTCCACCTTCTGGCCCTTTAAATATAGTTCCTCATGTTGTGACCCAACCATAAAATTATTTTCGTTGCTACTTCATAACTGTAATGTTGCTACTGTTATGAATCGTAATGTAAATATCTGATATGCAGGATGGTCTTAGGCGACCCCTGTGAAAGGGTCCTTCGACCGCCAAAGGGGTCGCGACCCACAGGTTGAGAACCGCTGCCTTAATGGAAGCTGATAACAGAGTGGGGATCAGGAGAGCATGAGCATTCCAAACACTTAGAAAATGTGTAAATGCATTTCTTGCTGCCACTGTCTCAAAGTCTGAAAAATGTCCTCCATCCACAGAGTAAGAAATTTGGGAGACAGAAAGGTCACTGAGACCCGCAACAATGGTAACATTTTCTTATGATATTTTTGATGTTTAAATGCATTTTAATCTCACCAAGAGAAGGTAGAAAAAAAGAAAAAGGAACAAACTTCCACTGGCCAACTTTCAGTGAACAAAGGTGCTTTTCAAACTAGCAGGAAATAACATACCATGCCACTCCCAGAGGACTCAGCTCGCCTCTGTGTAACAGGGCCCTTTAAGAGAGGCGCACTGGTAAGTATGTATCGATAGGTGTTTAAGTCTAATATTTTTATCAAACTTACAAGGTAACTTACAAATTAAAAAAAATTTGTCAGACCACATGTCACCATACTCACAAAGGATTAGAATAATTATGCAAATCAAATTCTAGAAATAGCTCAGTGTATCCCATAATTCCTCAGATAGATATGCAAATTGCATTGATCATGCCTGTGGGTTGAAAGAGTTACCCACTGTACAGCGATGCTGTCTGTGTCAGTGCAGAATGAACACCTCCTCACTCTCCTCCTCCTTCTTCTAACAAGCACATGGCCACACAAACAGGTCAATACTTGGGAAATATAAGGAGAAAATCTGTGGAGAAATAAAAGGAAAAATATGTTAAATGAAAAAAACAAGGAAAAGTTTCATCTTGTGCATATTAAATTGTGATCTCTAGAGACTATTTTGGTAAGGCATGTATTGAGCCAGAATTGAAACTTTAATAACTTTTCAAAGCCTTTTGAAATTACAGCATGCCTGTATCTTGAAGAAAACGAAGCCATTCATTGCACTCTCCAGGTTCCAATATACCAGTCCGTTCTAACCCAAGACAATGTGTGCTGCTCAGATGCCACAGCCTGGGGGAAAAGATTTCCACCCTAGAACATGGTGCAGGCTGGCGTAATTCAGATAACATAAGTGAACTGGGGGAAACAAATATATCCAACAGGTGACAAGAGCTCCACAGAAAGTAGTAGGCTGGCCACTTAGAACTTAGTTTAGAAGTGACTAAATTATTCCTCCTAGGAGCCAGTAGTAAGAACTTCCATTTACCTGTCTCCTTAATGCTGCTGAGAAAAAAGAGCATTACATCTGCGCCTTGACATTGCAATTTAAACTGTTCTTGTATGTTTTCTCTGTGTAATTGAAAGTAACTTCAAAACTTCAGGCTTTCAGATAGAAATTTCAAGCTGTTTATTTGTCTTAAATGCCTGCAATCAGGAAGGAGACAGGGTGGGTTGAGTACCTACTATGCCTCTCCCCACGCTTTCCCCTTTACCTAAAGCACAAAATACCATTGTCTGTCCTGGAAACTAGCTGCTCCCCCCCACCACCACCCCCTCCCCCTGCCATCCTCAGGAGGGAGGGAGGCGGCTGCTGCCCAGAGGGCTGGCTCCTGTCTGATTTCTGGGCTGTTCTAACATTTCTAACCAATCGCGTCTATGCTGGCTCTCCCCGACCAAAATTTTATGTAAAAAAACTTCCTCCATTAGAATGAACACTTTTCTTGCCAGCACTAAACACCCAAATAGAAGTGGACCAGGACACTTTGAAGAGAAAATTATGTGCTTTTATTTCATTTAGAGGAATTCATGTTAAAAATGGATCCGGCATGAAGAGAATAGGGGAGTCAGAAAGAGACGCCTCTGGTTGCTCCTGCTTCTCTCAGCGGGAGCAGGGAGAATGCTGGGCCTTTTCATCTATGGCAGTGTCTGGTCTCGTCACCCAGCTCTTCATCTAACCCCTCTTTTGGCACCTGTCACGTGCTGCCTTGCTTTATGGTTTGGGGCCCATTTGCCAACTTTCTCCCATGAGCTTGTAACTCGTTAGCAAGGCGACCAAGCCTTCCTTGCCCTGCGCCCCTGCACTGCCCACAGAGACGCTGGCTGCTTCCGGGCTTGCAATGCCTATTGATCGCATGGATCCATTCAGATAGCTTTCCAAATCAGTGTAACTGGATTTATGATATCAAAAAGTTTACAAAGTGCAATTTTTAATCATTCAGATTTAGTTCAATCTAGAAATCAAGTCATAGCTATCTGATGCTTCCAGAGTCAGGTTAATGCAATGGTTAATAGCAGACTGAATGACCTGAGAGCTGGAGAAAGTAAATGAAGTAAGTCTAATTTTTAAAAATTTGTGAATACAGGAGGAGGGAACCAAGATGGCAGCACAGGTAAATACCTATACTTGCTGCCTCTCACAACCACATCAAAATAACAGCTAAAAGGCAGAACGACCACCCAGAACCGCAGGAAGGCTGGCTGAGTGGAAGTTCCACAACTAGAGGTGAAGAAAGTGCATTGAGACTGGTAAGAGGTGCGGAGGCGCAGAAAGTGCTGGCACCTGGATGTGCTGCTCTTCATTGGGAGGGAGACAGAAGCTCCCGCTTGCTCTGAACTCCAGTTCCGGGCGAGACTCTGGGGGACCCAGACACATACGGGGAGAAACTGGACTGTCTGGCATCGGGACAGCAACGCGAGGGCGGCTTTCTCTCAGAGGTGCTCGCAGCGATCACTGTTCCTGCGCGTATGCACAGGACGCAGAGACCCGGTGACCCCTCCAGTGCAGGACTGACTGGCAGCCATTGCTGTTTACTCCACCCTGGTGATTCCCAGAGACCCCGTCCCACCCAATTTACAACCACACCCATGCTGTGTGCATCGGCTTTTGCACATGACGGCCTGTCCTTTCTCTGCCATAAACCTGTCAAACTGCCACTGGGTCAGAGAGCCCCAGAGCTTCCAAAAGAAGGCCCAAGGGTGGCAGCAGCAGCCTGCCTTGCTTCACAGCTGGGCCTCGTCTGGGCACTTCCAAACCCCATACAAAGAGGAGGAATCGGTAGATGTCTCTGTAGCTCCTGCTGGGTGGCCCCAGACAGTGGCTGACCTTGCACCTCCTTGGAGATCCAAGAGTCAGTGTACCCAGTGGTCAGAATGAGACCATACCGGATTACAACTCTTCACATCCATAAGAGACACACTCAAGGGGAAGACTCAGTGAGCACCAAAGCTCCACTGAAGCAAGTCCTGCCCCATAAGGGTGTCTCCTGCACAACAGATCTTCCAGTGTAGACACAGCTGGTATCACAGCCAACTGGCCTGGAGGTCAATTCCTCCTACTGATACCAACAGCAATCAAGGCTTAACTACAACACTGTGCAAACAGCCCACAAAGGGGTGCACCAAGAGCGTCCACCTCAGGTGACTGGGGAGGCTGAGCCACTGGGCCCTATAGGACACCTACCACACAAGGCCACTCTATCAACTCAAGGAGAATTAGCAGCTACCCAGTACATAGAAACAAACACAGGTAATCAGCCAAAATGTGGAGACAAAGAAACAAGTCACAAATGAAAGAAATGGATGAAAGCAAAATACTGGATATAGAGTTCAAAACCACGGTTATAAGGTTACTCAAGAATCTTCTAGAAACCTCCGAGAAATTTAGTGAGACGCTCAAGGATATGAAAAAGGACCAATCAGAAATTAAGCATACACTGACTGAAATAAAGAATAATATACAGAGATTCAACAGCAGACTAGAGGATCCCAAGAATCAAGTCAAAGATTTGAAATATGAAGAAGCAAAAAACACCCAACCGAAAAAGAAAAAAGAATCCAAAAATATGAAGATAGTATAAGAAGCCTCTGGGACAACTTCAAGCATACCAACATCCGAATTATGGGTGTGCCAGAAGAAGAGAGAGAGCAAGATATTGAAAACCTATTATCCTATCTAATAATAGACAAACATGGTAATTGACTGTACCTTCGCTACATCTCCCATTGGCTAATCAGCACGATATGCAAATTAACCACCAACAAAGATGGCAGCTAATTTGCATACTGCAGGCAGGGCGGGACAGCGCCATCCCGCCTGCCCCGCCGCCATCTGGGCCTGCTATTTGCAACCCAGGGTGGTGGGGAGGGACAGCGCCATCCCGCCTGCCCTGCCACCATCCAGGCCTGCTATCTGCGACCCAGGGCAGCGGGCGTCCGTGTGCAACCTGACCCGGGGCGGCCGGGTGGGGCAGCAGCGATCGGCCAGCCCTCCCAGGCGTCCCGTGTGCAACCTGACCAAGGGCGGCGCCCCAACCCCCGGATCAGCCCTGCCGTGTGTGCGACCCGGGGAGGCGGGGCAGACACCGAGGGATCGGGCCTGCCATCTGCCACCCGAGGAGCAGGCCTAAGCCAGCAGGTGGTTATCTCCCGAGGGGTCCCAGACTGAGAGGGCACAAGTGGGGCTGAGGGACACCCCCCATCCTCCCTCCCCCACCAGTGCACAAATTTTTGTGCACCAGGCCTCTAGTGAAGAAATAATGACAGAAAACTTCCCCTACCTGGTGAAAGAAATAGACATACAAGTCTAGGAAGCACAGAGAACCCCAAACAAAAGGAATCCAAAGAGGACCACACCAAGACACATCATAATTAAAATGCCAAGAGCAAAAGACAAAAAGAGAATCTTAAAAGCAGCAAGAGAAAAACAGTTAGTTACCTATAAGGGAATGCCCATACGACTGTCAGCTGATTTCTCAACAGAAACTATGCAGGCCAGAAGGGAGTGGCAAGAAATATTCAAAGTGATGAATAGCAAGAACCTACAACCAAGATTACTTTACCCAGCAAAGCTATCATTTAGAATTGAAGGTCAGAAAAAGAGCTTCACAGACAAGAAAAAGCTAAAGGAGTTCATCACCACCAAACCAGTATTATATGAAATGCTGAAGGGTATTTTCTAAGAAGAGGGAGAAGGAGAAAAAGGTAAACATAAAAAATTATGAATAACAAAGTGACAACAAATACATATCTATCCACAAGTGAACCTAAAAATCAAATGAATAAAAAACCTGATGAACAGAACAGACTGGTGAATGTAATAGAATCAGGGGCACGGAAAGGAAGCAGACTGACAATTCTCAGGGGGAAAGGGTTGTGGGGGGTGTGGGAAGAGATTGGACAAAGAGCTTACATCTATGGATAAGTTGGGCAGGGGGAAGGCCTGAAGTGGGGTGGGAACCTGGTGGAGGGGAGCGATGGGGGGGAGCGGGGAGAGGAACATCTGTAATAATCTGAACAATAAAGATTTAAAAATGAATAAATAAAAAATAAAAATTTGTGAATACAGTTCCAGAATATCAAGCATACCTATCAAAGAGTGGAGGGGATGAAGTAGTTTTAAGTAATGTTGTGGCTAATTGTTGCTGTAAATGACAGGTCCCTGCGTATTAGCTTTGGAAGCAATAGTAGATATTATTTCAAAACCAACAATCTAGTCCTAACCGGTTTGGCTCAGTGGATAGAGCGTGGGCCTGCGAACTGAAGGGTCCCGGGTTCGATTCCGGTCAAGGGCATGTACCTTGGTTGCGGGCACATCCTCAGTGGGGGTTGTGCAGGAGGCAGCTGATGGATGTTTCTCTCTCATTGATGTTTCTAACTCTCTCTCTCCCTTCCTCTCTGTAAAAAATCAATAAAATATTTAAAACAAAACAAAACAAACAAAAAAACCCAACAGTCTAGGATATGCGGTTGCATGTTTTGTTAAGCAACTCAGCAGTGTTAAAGCAGGTGCCTGCTCTCGTGTCGTTCTGGTCTGCTATCTTTACTGTGTTGACAGTACCTCTTCTCATAGTTGCAGAATAGCTACTGTGGCCCCGCACCACATCCTCACCAAAAACATCCGAAAAGGAAAGAAGAGGGAGGACAAAAGAGCTCTCTTCATGGTCTGGGTTAGACCCCAAAAGTCTTGCCCAAGTTGGAGGAAAAGCATAAAGAACCCCTTGAACTCAGATCAAGTTTGTTTTTACTTGGATTTACTCCAGAAGCGCCTAGTAAACCATACAAAGGCTGTTGCTTTGGGTCTAAAACAGTGATGGCGAACCTATGACGCGCGTGTCAGAGGTGACACGTGAACTCATTTTTTTGGTTGATTTTTCTTTGTTAAATGGCATTTAAATATATAAAATAAATATCAAAAATATAAGTCTTTGTTTTACTATGGTTGCAAATATCAAAAAATGTCTATATGTGACACGGCACCAGAGTTAAGTTAGGGTTTTTCAAAATGCTGACACGCCGAGCTCAAAAGGTTCGCCATCACTGCTCTAAAATGTGGTGTGTGCCTTTGCCCCTCACAGAGGGAGTCCTGAAGGTCACTCATGCTGAGATAGGCCCCGTAGTGTTGTCAGCCTAGAACACTATTTTGCATCCACTGCGTTTGATAACACCAGCCACTTCAGTGTACAAACAACTTAAAAAGCCACCCAGACAACAGTCTGCGACCCATCCTCCATGCACTTGCCTCTAATGACTAAATTTGAAGGCTTGGAATGTTTGCAGCGTCTGCATGGGAATATCTTCCCTATCTGTGGGGCCAGCTCACTCTCTTGGCTAGAAGTTCAACCCTTGAAAGCTGAACAGCAGGTGGGCTGAGAAAAAGGGAGTGAAGACTTTGATCACAAGAAACAATAAATGCAAAGGTATGTTGGTGCAACACAGTATAATCTGTTCAGGGCATCGCCAGTGACCTGCAGTGGCTGGAGTACAGGCCTGAGGAGGGAGTGGGAGAACGTAAGACTGAGAGGGAGCCAGAGGCCAATGGCATGCACTGAGATTGATAGAGGTGAACACAATGTGCCATGAGAGCCCAGAGGAGGGTGACGGGCCAAGAAAGGCTTCCCGAAGTCTTGGACCTGAGTCCAGCACAGACCTGGTGTTCAGCCAGGGCCTGGGGACAGGTTGTGCAGGTGAGTTATGCCCATGCCATCGCCATCATGGAATACTGTGACTATTGCCTCTACTCTAGACGGATTCCCTGGCAGAGAAGGCACATGGGCTTTCCAGGGAGAGCTAATACAAAGGCCACCAGAGAAGAGAGAGATGGAAACACAAGTGGGGATGAGGCCAGAGCATGACGGGCCTTCTGCGGCAGGCAAGGCATTTACACTCATCCTGCAGGCCGCAAAGGGAGGAGCCAACCCCTCCAGCTCAGAGATGCACCTGCAAAGCTAAACCCCTGTTCAGCCCTCCCACAGACCCCGGTACTTCTTAAGGGCAGGACACTGAGAATGTAGAAGCCTGATGGTGAGACCAAAGACCTGGCAGAAGTAACTGTTGGTGTTTTATTTCTTTTTTTAAAAAGAGAAAAAATAGATGAGGGGGGAAATAAAGAAAGGAAGAAGGGAAAGAAGGCGAGGGGGAATAAGAAAGGGAGGAAAGAAAAATATAAAGGAAAGAAAAAATGAGCAAGAGAAAAGTAAAAACAAATGTGGTGACAGACTTGGAAAGGCTGGAGAGTGGCTTCAGAGATCCTACTCGTCACCATGGTTACTGATTTGTTGTATGCTTCCCCATTTTGCTTGAGATATTTCATTTTCTAAAAGAAAAATGAACATAGGTGGAAATGTAAATAGACATGATCTTTTTGAAAAGATATTTAAGTGATCAAAAGACCCAAAATGTTCATTTTTGACTCAATAATTCCATGCCAGGACAGGCCTGGATTGATGTATAAGAAATCTATTTTCATCGCCTCAAGTGCAGTGACCACTCCTCACCTGGCAGGCTGTGGGGGCGCTACATCGACTTCCCAAATCACAGAAAGCTGTTTCAAGGGAGGCCTTTCCAAGTATGCCATACCTGCTCTGGTGCAATGAGGAGTATTCTTAACACACTGATTTCTTCTTGATAATTCTTATTATGATTAACAATCGAAGTCGTGTGAATAGATTCATTGACCCAAGAAGCTGCTGAGGTGCGAGGCCCTTGCCCTGGAGAGCACCTGGTTCTGTTAGGAAGGATAGCCAAGAGAGTGAGCTGGCCCCACAGATAGGGAAGATATTCCCATGCAGACGCTGCAAACATTCCAAGCCTTCAGGCTGAGTGTAAATGCCTTGCCTGCCGTCAAGCCGTGTTTGGCCCCTCGGCCTCCTGTTCTCTCCTTCCCTGCAGTCGGCTGCCATGTCTCTCTTCCCCTCACCTCTCACTAGATATTGCCCATCTAATCCGAATAAAACCAAACCAGACAACCAGGTGTGTCCACAGGCTGTCTAAGGTAAGTTATGTCTGAACGAGGGCTGGCGGGATGCCTCCAACCTCCGGGGAACTTGACAGAAATGCTCTCCTGGTTCCACCGCAATCCTTCCTAACAGAACCTCTCAGCCCACAAGCTGATTCTCATTGTTCAAATGTGAGAATCACCATCATACAGACTCTCCTACAAAAATACCCATGAGCTCGAGGCCACAGAGAGGCAAGGCAGCAGGCTGCTGCCATCCGGCTGCTGCCAAGGCAGGCCTGTGCCCTGTGCCATGCCCGGTCTCGATATTCCAAATATCATGCGGGCTCACTGACTTCCAGTGTTTGAACTTGGATCACTTGGGTGGGTGGGGTAGAGGAGGGGAGAGCGACTTCCCCGCCACTGTCTTTAGGTGAGCGAGATTTCTGATGACTGCCCTGTGTAATTAACATCACCTGGTCTTAGGGCCTGGGGAGGAATAGGGTAAGAGTTATCCATATTTTCCAAATATGAGACTGTCTGCACAGACTAATTGACTTTTACAAAATAACACAATATTGACCATTTACCAGAGATAAATTAAAGTGGCTATACCCTTTTATGATATCCCTTTGGGAACATTTAATAGTTTTATGATGCTCAACTAAAATAAATTTCAACATATTTACTACATGCAGTTTTAATTATTTTAAATTATTACTTTGCTCATGTTTTATAAGTATGTCTACTGCTTCTTCCCCTTAAAGAGATTTGCAGATTATCATGCATTTTAAGTGACAAGCCTCCAGATGCCATAGATGGTGATGGTCAACTAGGACACTCACTAAAAGGCTCATCCAACATGAGTACCATTCTTAGATGTCTATTAGTACCAGTTACAGCCTCACACAACAACAAGATACTCCAGAGTGAAAATACTCATATATTTGTATAATGCAAAGAGAAATACAGATATAAATCCTCAACACAGAAGGAACATTAAAAAAAGGTAGCATTATAAGCAAAATTATGTAGTACTTGCAGAATTTAGTCTTTCAATGTAAGATTACAATGTGTCTAACAAAGAAATACTATTTAAAATTATAGTTCTCATTAGTACTTTAAAATAACTGTCAGTAGAACAGCACAGCTTAACCTAGCAAACATTTTAAGGAAACATTTGTCTCCTAGAAGTAGAGTATCATCATATGCCATTCATTTATACCATGAACAAAAGAACAATTTTCAAAGTGGAAATTCATAAGCCAGAATAAAACTGGACTCCTCAAAGCACAAGCTGTTTCCATAAAATTGTTTTAATTTTTATTGGCAAAAAAATAGCTAAACAATTTTGATTTTGTACTCTGCTTCTTGGAGCCCCTGCCCCCCATCAGTGAACCACAGCAGTACATACAGAAACATGCAATACTGTATTTTCTCCACCATCACTAACCAAAACACCTTTTAACTTTTGAAAGCTACAGTTTCACAGAAATATTTCCAGTCAAGATTGGTACCATGCAGAGAGCAGCTGCCACTGGCCTGCATTTTCCAGGAGTACACAGCAACCGGAAACCACCCCTCCTCACTGCCTGACACACAGCTGCCTGCTCGTCACTCCCGCTGCTGCTCTTTAAATTCGTTTTCAATACCGAACAGAGTTTTCAACACTTTCCAAGAACCAGAGCAGCACAACTGACCCACTCCACAGCTGGCAATTCAGAGGGAACTGGACAATCCCCCACCCCCTCACCCCACCCCACCCGCCCCTCCTCTGGCTTCCAACAGAAGACCCTCAAGAAATGGAACTTGCGAAGTCCTGTGGGTTCCTTTACTCCACTGCAAAGTATAATGCCACTTGAGGTTGTCAAAAATAGCTTCTGTAGAAAACTGGCCATGGTCTGTAGGAAACGTTGCATGAAGAAAATTAGTTTAGCCTTTATTTTCAAAAGTAATAACATGAAATAGAAGACATCAGTACCAATACAAAGACCGCGGGGCCTATTTTCAGGAAGAAAATATATATTTAGGAGAACAACGAGCTGAGCAGGGGTGGGGCTGGAAATGGAAACCCCTTTCCCCCTAAAAGGAGTCTGTACAGGCCACGCGCTAACGCACTTGGAGTCATTTCGAAGGCAGTTTAGACAATTAAAGGGGAGCAGAGAGGAAGAACGACGTCAGCGTCCAAGCCGAAGGGCAAGGCTGGGCGGGGGTGTCGGTGGCGGGAGAGCCCTTACAACCCGATGCCTTTCCAGTCGCAGGGGAGGGCGGCCTGGGCGGCCCGGGGCCCCTGGCAGCAGGGGAACTGGGCCCGGAAGCAGTCCCGGAGCTCCCGGTTGAAGAGGAAGCACACGACGGGGTTGATGCCGGCCTGCGCGAAGGTCAGCCACACGGAGGCCGTCAGGTAGGCCTGCGGCACGGCGCCCGGCCGCACCAAGACCCGCAGGTAGCTGGCCACGACGTAGGGCCCCCAGAGCAGCAGGAAGAGCAGCGTGACGGCGTAGAACATCTTGCACAGCCGCTTCTCCGTCTTGAACTCCTCGAGCACGAGGAGGCGGCGCGCGCCCCGGGCCGGGCCCCGCGGAGCGGGAAGCCCACGAGCGCGGGCGGCGTGGGGCCGCGGCCGAAGCCAGCGGTCCAGTGGCGGCCGCCTGGCCGGTGGCGCCGGGGCCGTGGAAGGTCCAGTCGTGGCTGACGGCGGGCACCAGGCGCGCGGGCCGCATCTTGCGGCGGTCGTGGATGAAGAAGAGCAGGCGGAGGTAGACGAGGTGCGTGGCGCCCACCACCGCGGCCAGCAGCAGCAGGAAGCCGAGCGCGCCCGGGGCGCCGTCGGGCCGCTGCTCCAGGGCGCAGGGCGCGTCCTCGTCCTCGGGCCCGCCGTCCAGCACGGGCGGGAAGGCGGCGGCCAGCGCCAGCGTTCAGGCGGCGCACACCAGCATGGCGGCGTCGGTAGCCGAAAGGCGCTCGGCGTTCAGCGGTTTGCGCGATGCCAGGTAGCGGGTGACGCCACGCCGAGCAGCAGGAAGGCGCGTGGAAGCAGAAGAGCGCG
>NW_005871606.1:231889-240064 GCF_000147115.1 Myotis lucifugus | reverse complement strand
GTCTGCCTCACACCGTTCACATTGACTTCCCCGCTCGGTTAGCAGGACGTCATGCATCGGGAGGCTCGCGGGGCAGGAGTATCTGGGATGAGCTTCTGCCGAAAGCGAATGATAATTAAGGGCTGTGATCATCACGGTCACGCAAGCGCCAGCTCCCAGGCGCCGCCGAGGGGGCGGCAGACTCGGGGCTCACAGGCGGCTCGCTGCGTGCACAGCGATGCTCCCAGGGACAGCGCAGCTGCTTCCAGCCTCACCCCGCTGCGCGCCTCGGCAGGCAGGAGTCTGCAGGTCAAGGGAGTGGGGAGTCCGCGAGCGAGGCGCTGGCGCTTGAGTCTCACTGGGTCTGACCTCGCTAGTCCAGGCCGGTGGGTGAGGCTCTAACCACTGAGCCACCGGCCAGGGCCGAGCCATCCTTGTGACCAGTCTGTCTTACTCTATCACTGCCCGTTCATTTCCTTCATAGCACTTATAATTTATCATTACATATTTTAGTTTATTTTAAAAATCTTACCTTTCAACTAGTCTCCAAGCTCCATGAGGCAAGGGACCATGTCTGTTTCTTGCACTGTAGCCCAAATGCTTGACACGGTGAAGCCAGCCTTAAGGAATAGAACTTTATTATTGCCTCCTACTCTGTGCATGGCAAGCGCTTGGATGGGCACTGCCAGGACAACACAGCTTGTAGGAGGCCTGGAGCTCCGGCTTACAAAGCCCCACCTTCAGCCGCGGCAGGACGGGGCCCCTACATGACTGCACTTTGCTCAGGAAGATGGTCTTGGCAGTGCTGCCCGAGGAATGACAGCAGAGCCTGGGGGGTGTGGCTGAGCCTCAGGCTTCCCAGTGCACAGAGCGCAGGGGGACTCTGCAAGTGCAGACACGGACTCCCCTGTGACAGAGCGGAGACCTGCCTTTCTAACCCGCTCCTCGGACGTCAATGCCGCGGTCCCACAGGTCACACTTTGAGTAGCAAGGACTTGGAGGACAGTGTGGACATTTTGCAAAAATGTAAGTGACAGCCAATAGCAGTCTCACTGAGCACCTCTAAGTGGCTAGGGGCAAGTGGCCGACTGGGCAGGTCTGCAAATATTTATTGACAGAAAAGAGAAATCAATTTTGGAGGGTATTTTGGATAGGATTGCATTTTGATAATAGTAGCTAAAAATGTTTATTAATGTTTAAGTTTATTTTTTCTCATGAAATAAGTCTGGAGATCACTGATTGCTGGCATTAAACTATTGGGTCAAGAACAGAGTCTGTGAAAGTCGTTAGCCCTTCCACATGATCCGTAGGTGGCTGGCACCTCAGCCATTGCTTCTGCATTCCAGGCAGAAATGAGGAAAAGGAAGGAGAGAGCAAAAGTGTGCCTGCCTCCAAGCAGCCCTCTGAGCCTCTAACGCCCTGCATGGTAACACGCACCGAGAGTAGCTGCCACCTCAGGAAGGGAGTTTGGGAAATGGTTTCTCTTTTTTAAAAGCGAGACTCAGCCACAAGCCTGCGATCCCGCCCGCCTTAGCACTCAGGTTGCTTCTGTCCAAACGAAGGGATGCCTTCTGATACCCACACACAGACTCCGACTCCGTTCCTTTTCGCTCTGATACTGCTAATGGTGCGCTCCGTCCCTGAGCACTTCCTGTGTGCTGCGCACTGTGCTGAGTCCTCGGCGTTACTTCATTTAATCGTCGTCAGGGCCGTGTGTCGTGGGAACTGTCACGTCCTCCACTTTGCAGATGAGGCAGATAGTGGAGTGCTTTGTTCAGGCTTCACCACAAGTAAACAAGAGAGACGGGATTGCGAGGCAGACGCCTGGCCCTCGAGCCCACACTCATAGCTCCATACATACTGCCTCTTCATTATAACAGCAAAGCAAGTTATCGAGTTTCTAAGAACAACAAAAACTACTGATGTTCATGTTCACAGAATTATAGTCCCTTCAGAGAGGGAAGGATTTTCAAAAACCATCTAATCTCGCACTTACTTTATAAACAGAGTGACTCATTAATGACTGAGTGGGAAGTAGAAGCGAGGCCTTCTCACTCCTAGGTCAGTGCCCTTTCCATTTGGTTGAAACAATAATATTATGTGTTCTAATGAACACATGACATTGGACAAGTCACTTAGCCTCCTGGAATCTCAAAAAGGGTCATTGGACCAACCGATTCCTGCGGGTCCTCAGCTCTGCAGTCCAGTTTGCATATGACAAGATGCAAGTTCAGTGGTTCCCTTATAAGTTTGATTTCTCTGTGTTTTTACTTCTCTCTATGGCTCAATATGTTTCCCTTTGAGATTTTAAATTTGTTTTGGTCATTTTTCCAGGATCAAATGGCAGAAGCAGCAATAGAAAATGTATAAATCATGGCTCTCACAGCATTAATATGCCTGCTTCTTTCATTCTCAACATTTGTTCAGTAGATTAATGCTTCAGAAAAAGCTGTTAATATTTCGTTACCAGAACCAGCTTATTTTCCTTTGATTGTTTCTAGGAAGCTTCATACAAGAATTTAAAATAGTTTCTTAGGCACCAAGTTAAGAGCCTACATCTCAAAGCAAAACATCTCTATGAGGTTTTTCCCTATTAAAAAAAAATTCCATTTTGCAAATAACCAAATTCTTCCTTTTGCACATAAATAGAAAAGTGGAGATTTCCACCCAGAAGCAGATGTGTCACTTCTTTGCTGGACATAAAGATGGTGTGAATGGAAATAAAAATCTGGATTGTTCAGAGCATCTAGTTGACGCACTTGATACAGCAAGGCTATGAGTCTCAACAACATGGCCAACTTGGCCAGTGTCTCCTATCCAACCTCAGCTTCCTGGCCAGTCACCTGCCAGCGGACGCACTGAGCACCAAGTTAGAGAAGATTGGTTTGACGTACGCCCACCCCAACTCAGAAAAATGAGCCAAAGTCAAGGGCCAATGGATGTTGGGTTATCAAAGGACAGCACTCATGTTGGCCTCTCCATGGGAGGGTCATTACTTCAGGAATGAAAATGGACTTGGAGGCAGGTGTCCCTTGGTTCATATCCACGTCCTACCAATTACTAGTGAGCATCCTTAGCCAAGCCCCGTGCCTCCTCTGAACCTTGGAGCCCTGTTGTGGAGAGGCAGATCCCATTAAATGCGAACCACTTACAGTGTGGCACAAGCTGTGCAACAAGTGTGTGTAATTTAAAAAAATACACTGAGTGGCCAGATTATTATGACCACCTGACGTTTGTAGGCAAATTAGCTATAATTTCGCGCTGAAGTTGCTAGAGGGCCAGACCATTATAAATAGGGAAGCAGGTTGTTTACCATGACAGAAGCGATTTTTTTCTGAAGATATGGGTAAACAACGCGATTTAACAGCCTTTGAAGGCAAATATATATATATATATATATATATATATATATATATATATATATATATAGCCTCTTCATTATAACTGCAAAGCAAGTATATTCCACGTTCAAAGGCTGTTAAATTGCGTTCTTTACCCATATCTTCAGAAAAAAATCACTTCTGTTGTGGTAAACAACCTGCTTCCCTATTTATAATGGTCTGGCCCTCTAGCAACTTCAGCGCGAAATTATAGCTAATTTGCCTACAAACGTCAGGTGGTCATAATAATCTGGCCACTCAGTGTATATATTTTTATTGATTTCAGAGAGGAAGGGAGAGAGAGATAGAAACATCAATGATGAGAGAGAATTATTGATCAGCTGCCTCCTGCACACCCCCTACTGGGGATCAAGCCCACAACTTGGGCATGTGCCCTGACTGGAATCAAACTGTGACCTCTTGGTTCATAGGTTGATGCTCAACCACTGAGCCACACCAGCCGGGCACAAGCGTGTGTAATTAATGAAAGCTACCCTTATTCATGTTTGTTCTTACCAGACTGCAAATGCCTTGGCTAACCATGACTGTTCCATTTCCCACTCCAAGTTAGCCTGGCAGGATTCCTGTATATGGTGGGTTCTTAATATTTTTGTGGCAGGTGTAAATGACAGTCCATAAAATCAAGCATATGAGATATATCCCTGTTCCCTAGAAACCTAATTTCTTATTCTGAGTTGCCATTTTGTCTTGCTGGTGGGGAAAAAAATATAACCTTAATTCTTCTTGGGTTTCATCATGGCCCCTTGCTCGTTCAGGATATGTCATAATATCAGGGTAGTGCCTAGATTGCATGGTACACAGACATTCAGGATAAGCCTGTGGGGGAGTGAGTGAGGGGTATCCCATCTGATGTTTGGTCAGATGTTGCCATATTGTTCCTGTCCTTATAAGTGATTGTGGTTTAGTGATTCTTAACTGCCTATGCCAGACTTAGGGTTGAGAATCTGGGCCAAGGGTGCCTGTTATAGCTACATCCACAGCCGTTCCTCTCAGCAGTAGGTCTGGGAACTCGCTCTCAGGACCTTTTTCTTCTTCCTTCATTTCTGGGGACTCCCTATCTGCCCTGGCAGAGAGGAAAACCAGTTCTTTCTTGTTTTTCTGGACAATATAATTGGACAATCCCCCTGAGAATCTGTGGTCCTAAAATTTAGGTGTTTGAGAAAACAAAAGCCAGAAAGCTACCTTGCCATAAACCTCTCCTAAGCAAGGAAGCCTGAGCCTGCTTCTGCTTGAATGTTAAGAAAGAAGGGAAAAACAGAGGAAGAAAAAATCCTCTCCCAAGGACATTTTCATTGATTTTAAAGAGTGGGGAGAGGAGAGACAGAGACAGAAACAGAAACATCGATGTGAGAGAGAAACATTGGTTGCCTCCCACACATGGTCCATCCGGGCCAGAAATCAAGCCCAAAACCTATATATGTGCCCTGACTAGGAATCGAACCCACAACTTCTCAGTGTGCAGGACAATATTCCTACAAACTGGACAATGCTCCTATTAACTGAGCCACACCATCCAGGACTAGAGGAAGAAAAATTATCAGTTCATATCTCAAAATACTATTTTTGCTTCATATATTTGTTGAATATATCACTGAATACCTTTATGTGTATATGTATGGCATATTATAACGTTAGTGAAAATTCTTTCAACAGTTGTTTTTTCCCCTCGTGCCAAAACAATAAAGTTGGACCCCTACCTCACACCATATACAAAAATTAACTCAAAATGAATCATAGACCTAAGAGTAAGAGCTAAAAACTGTAAAACTCTTAAAAGAAAACACGGGACTAAGTCTTCATGACTTTAGATTAGGCAGTGGTTTCTTACATATAACACCAAAAGAAAAAGTAACAAAAGAAAAATAGATAAATTGGACTTTATTAAAAATTTAAAAGTTTGTGCTTCATATAATTTTAGTAACCAATGTGACCCCAATATATTCAATTAGAAAAAATTTTAAAAGTACTTCAAAGAACACCTTCAAGAAAGTGAAAATACAATCTATAGAATGGGAGAAAATATTTTCAGATTATAGATCTGATGAGGGACTTATGCAGAATAAGTTATGTAAAGAACTCACAACTCAATTTAGAGACAAATAACTTGATTAAATATTGGGCAAAGGATTTGAATAAGCATTTCTTTGAAAGACATACAAATGGCCAATAAATTCATTTAACAAAGATACTTAATATCAGTGGTCATTAGGAAAATGCAAATCAAAACTATAGTGAGGTACTATTTCACAGCTACGAGTATGGCTGCTATCCAAAAGACAGACAATAACAAATGTTGGTGATTTTGTGGAGAAATCAGAACTCTCATACAATGCTGGTGGGAATGTAAAACAATGCAGCTGCTTTGGAAAATAGTTTGGCAGTTCCTCAAAAAGTTAAATGTAAAGTTATCTTATGACCCTGTAATTCCACTCCTAGATATATACCCAAGAGAAATGAAAACATGTCCACATAAAAATTTGTACACAAATATTTATAACATTATCCATATTTATAACATTAACATATATATATATGCAAATGAGGTTGAGACTCTGTCATGGTCACAACCAGCTTAGGAGGAGGGGCTGTGCTCCGCCTGAGCCTGAGAGATGAACACAGAGGGGTGCCTGCTCTGAGCCTCTGTGGCGCAGCTGGGGGCAGGCCTCCAGTGGACACACACACACACACACACACACACACACACACGGGCACCTGCTCCAAGCCTTCGTGGCCAGACTGTGGCTTAGGCCCGCTCCCATCAGTAGGACATCCCCTGAGGGCTCCCAGACTTTGAGAGGGGGCAGGCTGGGCTGAGGGACTCCCACGAGTTTCATGCAGCGGGCCTCTAGTTTTTCATAATAGCCAAAAGGAGGAAATAATCCAAATGTCCATCAATGGATGAATGGATAAACACACTGTGATATAGCTATACAATGGAATATTATCTAAACTAATAATAGAGAAATATGCAAATCATCCATTACAGCATCACTTCACGACCAGATCAGCAGGCTGCGTCCTCACCCTCTGCTCAGGCAGCTGCAAGGCCCGGGGTAAGATAGGATACAATAGGAGGGGATAAGAAAGGAGAGGAAGAGGAAGGCAGGCCTACATGCAGACAGGCCAAGAGGAGAAACAAAAATACAGAAAGGGAACAAGAAAAAGATGCAGGAATGGAAAAGGGAAGGAAACACGGGCCTGCGAGGGTGGGGGGGGGCCCTCCAGGGGGGGTCAATGTCCCCCTTTGTAAGGGGCCCCGCCCCGGTTCAAGGAGGGGGGTGGTGCCCCCGCCCCCGGCTTTTGCGGGGGAGCCCCAAAGGTTTTGGTATGGATTTTGGGTTGTTTATTGCCCTTCGGAGAAGAGGCCTCCTCCTTCGCAGCAGCAGCAGCAGCAGCGCCCGGCCACGTGGCCTCAGCCACCCTTGCTGGGCTGGGCGTCCCAGGCAGGGAATGGGAGCAGGACGGCGGCGGGGAGCCAGGGAAGGGGGGATGGCAAACACCTGGCTGGGGCTGAGCCCTCGCTGGGGGTTAATGCCCCCCCCCCCCCAATGGAAGCTTTAAGAAGGGAAGGAGGGAGGGAAGAACTTTATAAAGGACTCAGTTGAGAGCAGAGTTAAAGAAGGAAAGAGGATGTATGAGTGAACTGTAGGAGCTATAATGAAAATCGACTATAGTTGTGTACTGGGGACAGATTTTAAAAGTAGGAGTCAGAAAAGAAGATAAATGATAGTGAATAATTAGGCAGGTAGATAGATATTAAAACAGTGGAAGTAAGTAGAGAAGAATGTATGGGAAAGGTAGAATGAGAGAGAAAGAGGGAGGGAAGAAAAGTTTTAAAGGGGAGCCAGTAGCGCTTAAAAGGAGAATGGGAAGAAGGAAAATGGGGCAGGAGCAAAGCAGGTCCGAGGGAGGAAGTGAAGAAAAAATTTAGGGTGGGAAGGGAGGAAAAGGGGGGGGCAGGGGTAAAGATAAAGGAAAGAAGAATGTGTCTTGGCCCCGCCACTATGACTTTGTCCGGACGGACATCCGGAAGGTCTCCCAGTCTAATTAGCATATTACCCTTTTATTAGTATAGATTTTATAGTCTACTGATTTTCTGTCTACTATCAATTATTGAGAGAGGAATGTTGAAATCTCTGACTAAAATTATGTATTTGTTTATTTCTCCTTGCACTTCAGTTTTTGCTTTGTGTATTTTGGAGATATGTTATCAAGAGCAAAAATGGGCCCTAACTGGTTTGGCTTAGTGGATAGAGCATCGGCCTTCGGACTCAAGGGTGCCAGGTTCACTTCTGGTCAAGGGCATATACCTTGGTTGTGGGCACATTCCCAGTGAGGAATGTGCAGGAGGCAGCTGATTGGTGTTTCTCTCTCATCGATGTTTCTAACTCTCTATCCCTCTCCCTTCCTCTCTGTAAAAAATCAATAAAATATATATTTTTTTAAAAGAGCAAAAATGGTTAGAATTGTTATTTCCTCTTGGTGAATTGACTCCTCTATATTATATTACTAGAGGCCCAGTCAATGGATTCGTGCACAGGTGGGGTCCCTTGGTCTGGCCTGTGGGGATCAGGCCTAAACTGGCTCTCCAACATCCCCCAAGGTGTCCCAGATTGTGAGAGGGCAGTTCTCAGGTGATGCACCCGGAATCGAGCTTTCTCCTCTCTGATTCCAGGTGCTCACCACACCTTGGCAGCTCCAACACTGAGTGTCTGCCCCTGGTGTCAGTGCATGTCATAGCTATAGGTCGGAATGGCTGCCTCTGGTGTCATTGCACGTCATAGTTACCGGTCGG
>NW_005871606.1:195381-231789 GCF_000147115.1 Myotis lucifugus | reverse complement strand
GCTAATACCTTCACCTTCTTTTATTCAGTCACCCCACCCCTTCCCCTCTGAGATCTGTCAGTCTGTTACATGTATCCATGCTTCTGGTTCTATTTTGTTCTTCAGTTTATTTTGTTCATTGGATTCCACATGTAAGTGAGAACATATATTTGTCTTTCTGTAACTGGCTTATTTTGCTTAGCATGATACTCTCCAGGTCCATCCATGCCATCACAAATGATAAGAGTTTCTTCTTTTTTACTGCTGCATAGTATTCCATTGTGTAAATGTGCCACAGCTTTTTTATCCACTCTTCTACTGATGGGCACTTGGGCTGTTTCCAGATCTTGGCTATTGTAAACAGCACTGCTATATATAGGTGCATATATTCTTTCTAATTGGTGTTTTGGGTTTCTTAGGATATATTCCTAGGTGTGGGATCATTGGGTCAAATGGCAGTTCCATTTATAATTTTTTGAGGAAATTCCATACTGTTTTCCACAGTGGCTGCACCAGTCTGCATCCCACCAACAGTGCACCAGAGTTCCCTTTTCTCCACATCCTCACCGGCACTTGTCATTTGTTGATTTATTGATGATAGCCATCTGACTGGTATGAGGTGATACCTCATTGTTTTAATTTGCATTTCCCTGATGATTAGTGATGTTGAGTAATTTTTCATATATCTATTGGCCATCTGTATGTCCTCTTTGGAGAAGTGTCTGTTCAGGTCCCTTGCCAATTTTTTATTGGATTGTCTTCTTGGTGTTGAGTTGAATAAGGTCTTCATATATTTTGGAGATTAACCCTTTATCACAGGTATCATTGGAGAATATGTTCTCCCATACAGTGGATTCCATTTTCATTTTGTTGATGGCTTCTTTTGCTGTGCAGAAACTTTTTAGTTTGATGTAATTCCATTTGTTTGCTTTTTCCTTTGTTTCCCTTGCCTTAGAAGATATATTTGACAAAAATATTGATATGCAAAGTGTCCAAAATTTTATTCCCTATGTTTTATTCCAGGGTATTTATGGTTTCGCGACTTACATTTAAGTCTTTTATCCATTTTGAGTTTGTTCTTTTGTATGGTGTAAGTTGGTGGTCTAGTTTCATTTTTTTTTTGCTTATACCTGTCCAATTTTCCTGACACCATTTATTGAAGAGACTATTTTAATTCATTGTATGGTCTTGCCTCCTTTGTCAAATATTAATCCATAAAGGCATGGATTGATGTTGATATTTGAGCTCTCTGTTCTGTTCCATTGATCTTTGTGCCTGTTCTTGTGCCAGTACCAGGCTGTTTTGATTACAGTGGCTTTGTAGTATAACTTGATATCTGGCATTGTGATCTTTCCAACTTTGTACTTCTTTCTCAAGATTGCTGCAGCTACTCAGGGTCTTTTATGGTTCCATGTAAATTTTTGGAATATTTTTTCTACATCTGTGAAATATACCATTGGTATTTTTGTAGGAATAGTGTTGAATCTATAGATTGGTTTGGGTAGTATGGACATTTTAATGATGTTAATTCTTCCAATCCATGAACATAGTATATGCTTCCACTTGTTTGTACCTTCCTCTATTTCTTTCATCAATAATGACACTTTTACTTCTTCCTTTCCAATTTGGATGCCTTTTATTTCTTCTTATCTTTTTGCTGTGGCTACGACTTCCAGTACTATGTTGAATAAGGATGGTGAAAGCAGACATCCTTGGTTTTTTCCTGCTTTTAGTTTTGGCCCATTATGATGCTATTGGATTTTATCAAATGCTTTTACTGCATCTATTGATATGATCATGTGATTTTTATCTTTCATTTTTTATGTGATGTGTCACATTTATTGATTTGCAAATATTGTACCAACTTTGCATCCCCAGAATAAATCCCACTTGGTCATGATGTCTGATCTTTTTAGTGTATTGCTGCATCTGATTTGCTAATATTTTGTTGAGGATTTTAACATATATGTTCATCAGGAATTGTTGGCTTATAATTTTCTTTCTTTGTAATGTCTTTATTTGGTTTTGATATTAGGATAAGGCTGGCTTCATAAAAAGAGCTTGGAAGTCTTCCCTTCTTTTAAATACAGTGGGGCCTTGACTTACGAGTTTAATTCGTTCTCAGACCAAGCTCATTAAGGAGCTTGTTAAGGAGCTCGTTAACTCAAATTACTCTATCAACTTAATGCAAAAAAATCGGCCGAGAGACAGCAGGTATCTCAAAAAAACTTGTTAGTCGGGACACTCGTAAGTCAAGGCCCCACTGTATTTTGAATACTTTGAGGAGGTTAGGTGATATTTCTCTTTTGAATGTTTGGTAAAATTTGCCTATGAAGCCACCCGGACTAGGCCTTTTGTTTGCTGGGAGTTTTCCCATTCCTGCTTCACTTTTATTAGTTGTTATCAGTCTACTCAGGTTTTCTGATTCTTCCTGAGTGAGTTTTGGAAGATTGCATGTTTCTAGGAGCGTGTTCATGTTGCCTAGCTTGTCACGTTTGTTGGCATATAGTTGTTTATAGTATTTCCTTACACTCCTTTGTATTTCTGAGATGTCAGTTGTGCCTTCTCCTCTTTTATTTCTGATTCTATGTATTCTGGTCCTCTCTCTTGGTTTCTTGATGAGTCTGGCTAAATGTTCATCAGTTTCACTTATCCTTTCAAAGAACCAGCTCTTGGTTTCATTGATCTTTTGTATTATTTGTTTGTTTGTTTTTTAGTCTCTGTCATTTATTTCCACTTATTTCCTTCCTTCTACTTACTCTGGGCTTTTCCTGCTGCTCTTTTTCCAGTTCTTTTAGGTGTACAATAGATTTTTCACTAGATATTCTTCTTGCTTCTTGAGGTAGGCTTGTAGTGCTATGAATTCCCTCTCAGGACTGCTTTCACTGTGACTCGTAGATTTGGGTTGTTGTGTGTTCATTTGCATTTGTTTTCAGGTAATTTTTGAATTCTTTATTAATTTCATTGATAACCCACTCATTGTTTAATAACATGCTATTTAGCCTCCATGTATTTGAATATTTTTGAGCCTTCTTACCCTGGTTGATTTCTGGTTTCATGCCATTGTGATCTGAAAAGATGCTTGATGTGATACCAATCTTCTTGAATTTGTGAAGACTTATTTTGTGTCCTAACATGTGATCTATCTTTGAGAAATGTCCCATGTGCACTTGAGAAGAATGTATATTCTGCTGCTTTGGGATGAAATGTTTTGTAAATACCAATTAAATCCCTCTGATCTATTGTGTCATTTATAACCTCTTTTTTCTAGTTGATTTTTTTAATCAAGAAAATCTATCTATTGATGACAGTGGAGTGTTAAAGTCCACTACTATGACTGCATTGCTGTCAATCACTCCCTTAAAGTCCACCAAGAATTTTGAAATATATGTAGGTGTTCCTATATTTAGGGTTATATCCTCTTGTTGGATAGACCCCTTTGTTATTATGTAGTGACCTTCTTTGTCTCTTTTATGGCCTTTGTTTTGAAGTCTATTTTGTCAGATGTAACTATTGCTACCCCAGTTGTGGGTTTTTTTTTCTTGTTCCCATTTGCCTGGGATATTTTTTCCATCCCTTCACATACAGTCTGTGTGTATCTTTTGTTCTGATAGTGAGTCTCTTGCAGGCAGCATATATATGGGTCCTGTTTTCTTATCCATTCTGCTACCCCATCTCTTTTGATTGGAGCATTTAATGCATTTACATTTAAGGTTATTATTGATAGGTACTTATATATATATCTTCTTCCTACAGCAGTCACTTTAGCATTTCTTGCCATGCTGGTTTGGTTTGGTGATAATTCACCTCGTTAAGCCTTTTTTTTTTTTTTTTCAGTCTGGAGAGCTCCTTATCCACCTTTAATTTTAAATCCTAGCCTTTCTAGATAGAGTAAGTCTTGGAAAGAGGTCCTTGCATTTCATTAATTTGAGTTCATGCCATTCTCTTCTGACTTGTAGTGTTTCTGTTTAGAAATAAGCTGACAACCTAATGGCTATTCCCTTGTACATTACTAACTTTCTCTCTCTTTCTGCTTTTAAGATTCTCTCTTTGACTTTAACATTTGTGATTTCAATTATAATTGTTTTTGTGTGGATATCTTCAGGTTTATCTTGATTGGGACTCCCTGTGCTTCCTGAACTTGTGTGACTTTTTCTTTCACCAAGTTAGGGAAGATTTTTGTCATTATTTCTTGAAACAGGTTCTCTACCCTTTGCTCATTTTCTTCTCCTTTTGGTACCTCCATGATGCGAATATTGTTACATTTCATATTGTCACACAGTTTAAAACTGCCCTTGTTCTTTTTCCTTTTTGCTGCTCTGTCTTGTCTTCTAAATTGCTGATTTCACCCTCTGCTTCATCCAGTGTACTGTTCATTCCTTCAAGTGAATTTTTTTATTTCAAATATGGTATTCTTCATTTCTGACTGGTTATTCTTTATAGTTTCTATGTCTGCTTCATCCAGTGTACTGTTCATTCCTTCAAGTGAATTTTTTTATTTCAAATATGGTATTCTTCATTTCTGACTGGTTATTCTTTATAGTTTCTATGTCCTCCTTTTTCATGCTGTTGAGAATCCCTGTAACCATTACTTTGAACTCTCTTTCTGATAAATTACTTGCCTCCATTTCATTTAGCTTTTTTTCTGGAGATTCCACCTTTTCTTTCATTGGGAGTCTTTGTCTTTGTCTCCCCATTTGGGCTAACTCTTTGTGTTTGTTTCTATGTTTTATATGGAACTCCTATGACACACAGTATTGATGGGTAGACCTTCTGAAGTAGGTTTTCTGTGGGAACCAGTGGTGTAGTCTTCTTGATTTCTTGAGCTGGTGATGTAGAAATGCCCATTGTGTTGGTTATGTGGGCCTTGCTGTTGTAATTGGGTCTTAATTGCTGTTGTCCTGTTCATGGGTGGGCTCTATCCTCAGGCTTGCTGAATGTGAGGCTCAACCCCACCCATGTTATGCAAATTACTGTACAGGTGCTCACAGAACAAGACAAAACAAAACAACAACAGCAACTGCAATAAAAGAATAGGAACAGAAAAAAAGAATAATAAAAGACAAGAGACAAAATAGTAGGAAAAGAAAAAATATTATGAAGGAAGGAAGAGAAAAAAAGAATCCTATATAATAAAAGAGTAATATGCAAATTGACCATCACTCCAACACACAAGATGGCCATACCATGTGGTCAAAGATGGCCGCCCCCATGTGGACACAAGATGGCCACCACAAGATGGCCAGCAGGGGAGGGCAGTTGTGGGCAATCAGGCCAGCATGGGAGGGCAGTTCGGAGGGACCAGGCATGCAAGGGAGGGCAGTTGGGGGCAATCAGGCCTGCAGGGGAAGGCAGTTAGGGGTGACCAGGCCTGCAGGGGAGGGCAGTTGGGGATGACCGGGCCTGCAGGGGAGGGCAGTTGGGGGGAACTAGGCCTGCAGGGGAGGGCAGTTTGGGGCAAGCAGACCTGCAGGGGAGGGTAGTTGGGGGTGACCAGTCCTGCAGGGGAGGGTAGTTGGGGGTGACCAGGCCAGCAGGGGAGGGCAGTTAGGGGCAACCGGGCTGGTAGGGGAGGGTGGTTAGGGGCAACCAGGCCAGCAGGGGAGGGAAGTTGGGGGGAACCAGGCCTGCAGGGGAGGGCAGTTGGGGGCAACCAGGCCGGCAGGGGAGGGCAGTTGGGGAGGACTAGGCTGGCAGGCAAGGGTCATTAGGGGTGACCAGGCCAGCAGGGGAGGGCAATTGGGGGTAACCAGGCTTGCCGGGGAGGACAGTTAGGGGTGACCGGGCTGGCAGGGGAGGGCAGTTAGGGGCAATTGGGCCGGCAGGGGAGGGCAGTCAGGAGTAACCAGGCCGGCAGAGGAGGGCAGCTAGGGGCAATCGGGCTGGCAGGGGAACAGTTAGGCATCGATCAGGCTGGGAGGGGAGTGATTTGGGAGTGATCAAGCTGGCAGACAGAAGTGGTTAGGGGCAATCAGGCAGGCAGGTGAGCAGCTGGGAGCCAGCAGTCCTGGATTGTGAGAGGGATGTCCCAGATTTGAGAGGGTGCAGGCTGGGCTGAGGGACACACCCCCCTCCATGCACGAATTTTGTGCACCAGGCGTCTAGTATAAAATAATATTGAATGTCAACTGTAATTGAAAATATTTTAAAAGATAGTAAAAAAAGTTAGTGAATGTCAGATTAAATAAAATAGCAAGGCCCCACAACAATGCTGCCTACAAGAAGTACACTTCAAGCATAAAGCCAAGAGATTTTAAAGGAAAGGACAGAATGCCTATTTGTCTTTCTGAAGGTAATATACAGAAAGTTTTCATTTAACAAATATTTACTAAGTTCCTCTGTGAACCAGAAATATGTGAGAAAAACTGTTAAGAGAACAAAAGAATTGTGAAAATTCATTCAAAAGCACACACACAACTACATATTCACACACAAACACATGCACCCTCTGAAACCCCATGTAAATTGTAAGCAAAACTTGAAGTTATATTGATCCTTAGCTTGATTTTGTGAGCCTATCCTACCATAACATAATTTTTAAAGTAAAAAATAGTAGAAAAGGATATACTGTGTGTCTCCTAATCAAAAGAAATCTCAAGTGGCTACATTCATATCACACTAAGCAAACTGCAGAGCAGAGAGTATTCCCAGGAAGGGGCACCCGAGATGCTTGCTTCCATACCTGGACCGACCTGCGTATAAATTACAGAGCAATCAACAGGAAAGCCGGGTGAAGTGTAGCTGATCTGAAATATAACGAAGGAGATGAGGAAGACAGGGAAGACTGGTGGAAAGAGTGAAGACGTGGAGAGAGGAGCCCTCTGTGTAGGTATTGCGGGGGGAGGGCTGTGGTGGCTCGCGAGCTCCCTCCGCTTGGGAGTGCGGGGTCGTGGCCCCTGGCAGAGATCCCGACCCGGAGCATCAGAACGGAAGGGAGCCGCTTCGCCTGGGCAGTGAAGTTAGGGAGACTGTGCACCAGGGAGACTGGGACTGCGCCACCCCAGGGCGGGAGCACCCTATTGTCACATCACCAGCCTAGGATGCTCACTGGGGCCTGTGACGTCCAGGGAGGCCACATGGACACTGCACCCGGCGGAGGGTCTGCTTGGTACACACAGCAGTGACTTTGAGGGGCCCTCTATTCCCTGGAAGGACTTTCGGCACAGAGCTGGGCAGGGACTAACTGTGCGGCTTGAGAAAGAGGATAGGATCACCGGCCTCAGCACATAGTGGCACCCCTCCAGCCACCTACTGAACTGCTGGGTCTGCCTGCCCGGCTGTGTTCTGCAGGGAAGTTCGGCCTGGCCTGTTCGGTATCACACTTAAGGGAGCTGGACTTCAACTCTCTAGGAGTCCAGGCAGAGCTTGGAGTCCAGGCCCAGCGCTGCGAGTGCTGAGCGGGCTGATATTTGGCTTGATCCTGCTTGGCTTGATGGCACAGTGGTGCTGAGGAGCCACACAGCGCTGTGTTTTGGGGACTGTGTCTGGGGGGTGGGGATGGAGGTTTCTAACCCGGAGTCAGCTGGGCGAGCTCTTGGCTCTGCCACTACATTGCAGGGAAGCAGATTTGTGCTCCTCTGCAAGTTTAGCCTGCGCAACCCTGGGAAAGAGAGCAAGTGCACGCCCCACCCTCTCCTGCAGGTTGCGGGCACCACCCCAACAGGGGATTGAATCACCCTTGCCAAAGGAGAGAGCAGCTCAGAACAAGGATTTTGAAAGGGCCAGACCCACAGCAGACCCAACCACTGGGCTCCGGAGGTCCCACCCATGGGCTGCTAGGTGCTCCATATCTCCAAGCCTCCAACAGGTTTCCTGAGACCATGTGGGGACAGCGTCTCACTTGGGCTTGCACCAGAGAACCTGCAGGGATGCCCAGAACTATCACACCAAGTGGTTAGCTTCAGACAACATTGGAGCAGGACCCAAAAACTCACAAACAGCATATCCAAAAGCTCATTACAACAGGCACGGAAACTCCAATTTTTTTTCTTTTTTATTATTTCCTTTATTTTTCTTTTCTATTTCATTTTTTCTTTTTCCCCTTTTCTTCTCTTTATTCTTTCATATTTCCTATTTCCCTCTTTCCTTTTTTATTCTATTTTTCTTCTCTTTTCTCTTCTTCCTGTTTTTATTTTACTACTAGAGGCCCGGTGCACGAAATTCGTGCACGGGTGTGTGTGTCCATCAGCCCAGCCTGCACCCTCTCCAATCTGGGACCCCTTGAGGGATGTCCGACTGCCCTCTCACAATCCAGGACTGCTGGCTCCCAACCGCTTGCCTGCCTGCCTGCCTGATTGCTCCTAACCACTTCTGCCTGCCAGCCTGGTCACCCCCGAACCACTCCCCTGCCTAACTGCTCCCCTGCAGGCCTGGTCACCCCTAACTGCTCTCCCTGCAGGGCTGCCCCCCCACCTGCCCTCCCCTACAGACCTGGTCACCCCCAACTGCCCTCCCCTTCTGGCCTGGTCACCCCTAACTGCTCTCCCCTATTGGCCTGGTTGCCCCCAACTGCCCTCCCCTGCTAGCCCAGTCACCCCAAACTTCCCTTCCCTGCAGGCCTGGTCCCCCCAACTGCCCCCCCCGCCGCCGGCCATCTTGTGCTGGCCATCTTGTGTCCATATGGGGGCAGCCTTCTTGTGTGTTGGAGTGATGGTCAATTGGCATATTACCTCTTTATTAGATAGGATTAGATTAAGGTGTATAGCATAGTGGTTGGACAGTCATATACTTTACAAAGTGATCCACTGGTATTTCCAGGACCCACCTTGCACGGTGAATGGTTTATTAGAGTCTTATTGACTGTATTCCCTATGCTGTCTTTTACATTCCAGTGACTGTTTTGTAACTAACAATCTGTACTTCTTAATCCCTTCACCTTCTTCATCCAACCCCTCAAACTCTTCCCCTCTGGTTACCATCAGTCTGTTCTTTGTGTCTATAAGTCTGTTTCTGTTTTGTTTGTTCATATATTTTTTTCTTTAAATTCCACATATAAGTGAAATCACATGGCATTTGTCTTTCTCTGTTTTATTTCACTTAGCATACTACCCTTTAGGGCAGGGTTGGAGAATCTTTTTTCTGCCAAGGGCCATTGGATATTTATAACATCACTAGAGGCTTGGTGCATGAATTCGTGCATGGGTGTGGTCTGGCTGGCCCACCCCCATCAGAGCTGATCAGGGAGGGCCGGCCATGGGGAGGGGCAGCGGGCAGTTGGCCGGCTGGCCCCGCCCCTGGTCGAACTCCCGGTCAAACTCCTGGTCAAGGGAACAGTTTGCATATTAGCCTTTTATTATATAGGATTTGCAGGCCATATGAAATTATCAACCTAAAAATTAGCCTGCTATCTTTAGTCAAACATTTAATTAACTCAGCCCTAATGCCTTGGCAGGGCCAGACCACATGATTTCCCAGGCCAGACGTTCCCTACCCTTGCGTTAGGGCCACTCATGCTGTTGCAAATGATAAGATTTCATACTTTTTTTGTAGCTGAGTAATATTACACTGTACATATATCTCACAACTTTTTAATTTACATGTCTAATGATGGGTACTTGGGTTGTTTCAATATCTTGGCTATGTTGTGGTAAATTATGATTCAGTGAACACAGGGATACATATATCTTCTCTAATTGGTGTTTGGGTTTCTTCAGATATATATCCAGAAGTGGAATTGCTGGGTCATAAGTCAGTTTTATTTTTAATTCTTTGAGGAATCTTCTTATTGCTTTCCATAGTGACTACACCAATTTGCATTTCCACCAACAGTGCACAAAGGTTCCCTTTTCTCCACATCTTCGCCAACACTTGTTTGTTGATTTCTTTTCTTTTTTCTTTTATTTATTTTTTCAGTTTTTTTTATTTCAAGAAAAATGATTTTAAATATAATAATGTTACATGCAATAAACCTTAATATTTCAAGAAAAGTGATCTTAAATATAATAATGTTACATGCAATAACCATTAATATCTCAAGAAAAACGATTTTAAGTATGATAATGTTACATGCAATAAACATCAATTGTTCAAGAAAAATGATCTTACATATAATAATAATACATGCAATAAACATTAATATTTCAAGGATTTTAAGTATAATAATATTACCAAAACTGTACTAACATAGTATGATACCATGGAAGTTGTAGGAAATATTAAAAATCTGCAAATAGCAGGATTGCTTCTATTGTATTCTAGAATATTTTTCTCCCCTCTGGCTCTATTTTTGTTCATCAGTTTATTTTGTTCATTACATTCCACAAATGAGTGAGATCATATGATATTTATCTTTCTCTGACTGGCTTATTTTGTTAGCATGATGCTCTCCAGGTCCATCCATGCTCTTGCAAATTCTAAGAGTTCTGTCTTTTTACAGCAGCATAGTATTCCATTGTGTAGATGTACCACAGTTTTTTAATCCACTCATCTGCTGATGGGCACTTAGGCTGTTTCAAAATCTTAGCTATTGTAAATTGTGCTGCTATGAACATAGGGGTGCGTATGTCCTTTCTGATTGGTGTTTCTGATTTCTTGGGATATAGTCCTAGAAGTGGAATCACTGGGTCAAATGGGAGTTCCATTTTTAGTTTTTTGAGGAAACACCATATTATTCTCCACAATGGCTGCACCAGTCTGCATTCCCACCAGCAGTGCATGAGGCTTCCTTTTTCTCCGCATCCTTGCCAGCACTTGTCATTTGTTGATATCTTGATGACAGCCATTCTGACATGTGTGAGATAGTATCTCGTTGTGGTTTAATTTGTATTTCTCTAATGATTAGTGATGTTGAGCATTCTTCATGTGTTTATTGGCCATCTGTATGTCCTCTTTGGAGAAATGTTTATTCAGGTCCTCGGACCATATTTTAATTGAATTGTTTGTGGGGTTTTTTGTTGTTGTTTT
The DNA here is from genome assembly GCF_000147115.1 of Myotis lucifugus. Lineage (NCBI taxonomy): Eukaryota > Metazoa > Chordata > Mammalia > Chiroptera > Vespertilionidae > Myotis > Myotis lucifugus. The sequence continues at coordinate 220,908 of NW_005871606.1, read as the reverse complement.
TGGTGTGTGTGTGTGTGTGTGTGTGTGTGTGTGTGTGTGTGTTGAGTTGTATGAGTTCTTTGTTTTTGGATAGTAACTCCTTATTGGATGTATCATTGATGAGTATCTTCTTCCATTAAATAGGTTGTTAGTTGTCTTTTCATGTTGTTGATGGTTTCCTTTACTTTGCAAACCTTTTTTTCAGATTATCCACTTTGCTGTACATAATTGTTCAAGGTATTTTCTTACAATCCCTTCTATTTCTTTTTTTTTTCTTCATGAGCCTGATAAAAAGTTTATCAATCTTGTTTATCTTTTCAAAGATCTTTTCTATTTTTTAGACTCTATTTCACTTATTTCCACTCTGATCTTCATTTCTTCCTTTCTTCTACTTACTTCGGACTGTACTTGTTGTTCTTTTTCTAGTTTCTTTAGGTGAAAGGTTAGATTATTTATTTGAGATTTTTTTTGTTTCTTGAGATAACCCAGTATTGCTATGAATTTCCTCTTATGGCAGCTTTTGCTGTGTCCCATAGATTTTGGATTGTTTTGTTTTCATTTTCATTTGTCTAAAGGAAATGACATTTTTTTCATTTCTTTTTTATCTTGCTGTTAACCCCTCCATCTATTTGTGTGCTTTTCAGTTTTTTTCTTGTAATTGGTTTCTAGTTTCATACTACTGTGGTCAGAGAAGATGCTTGATATGATTCCAATCTTCTTAAATTTATTGAGACTTGTTTTGTAGCATAAATGTAGTCTATTCTGGAAAATGTTCCATGTGAAGTAGAAAGGAATGTATATTTTGCTGCTTTGGGGTGAAATGTTTTAAAAATATCAATTAATTCCATCTGATCTAGTGTGTCATTTAAGGCTACTGTTTCCTTATTGGCTTTCTGTCTAGAACAGCGGTTCTCAACCTGTGGGTCGCGACCCCTTTGGCGGTCGAATGACCCTTTCACAGGGGTCGCCTAAGACCATCCTGCATATCAGATATTTACATTACGATTTATAACAGTAGCATAATTACAGTTATGAAGTAGCAACAAAAATAATTTTATGGTTGGGTCACAACATGAGAAACTGTATTTAAAGGGCCAGAAGGTTGAGAACCACTGGTCTAGAAGATCAATCCATTGATGTCAATGTGGTGTTAAAGTTACTGTTGATCTCTCCCTTTATGTCCATCAATATTTGCTTTAAATATTTAGGTACTCCTCTACTGTATACAAAATGGTACAGGGTTATATCCTTCTGTTGAATTTATTCCTTTATTATTTTGTAATGTTTTCATTTGTCTCTTTTATAGTCTTTGTTTTAAATTCTATTTGTCTGATATAAGTATTGCTATTGCTACCCTAGCTTTTTTGTTTGCATTAGCATGAAATATTCTTTTCCACCCCTTTACTTTCAGTCTGTGTGTATCTTTTGTTCTGAGGTGGGTCTCATAGACAGACTACATATGAGTCTTGTTTTCTTATCCATTAAGCTACCCTATACATTTTGAATGGAGCATTTAATCCTTTTACATTTAAAGGAGTCTTGATAAGTACTTAGTTATTGCCATTGTATTATTCTTATTTATGTTCCTCTTTTTACTTTTTTTTTCTTAAAGAAGTCCTTTTAACATTTCTTATAATACTGGTTTGGTGGTGATGAACACCTTGAACTTCTTTTGTCTGAAAGCTTTTTATTTCTTTTTCAATTTTAAATGATAGCTTTGCTGGGTAGAGTAGTCTTAGTTGTAGGTCCTTGCTTTTCATCACTTTGAATATTTCATGCCAATCCATTTTGGACTACAAAGTTTCTATTGAGAAATCATCTGACAGTCTTATGGAGATTCCTTGTAGGTAACTGTCTTTCTCTTGATGCTTTTAAGACCCTCTCTTTGTCTTTAACTTTTTCCATTTTAATTATAAGACTTGGTGTGGGCCTCTTTGGGTTCACCTAGTTTGGGACTCTCTGTGCTACATGGATTTGTATGTCTATTTCCTTTACCAGGTTAAGGAAGTTTTCAGTCATTATTTTTTCAATAAATTCTCAATCCCTTGCTCTCTCTCTTCTCCTTCTGGTACCCCTATGATGCAGATGTTATCATAGAGATCACTTAACCTGTCCTTGTTTTTAAAAATTCTTTTTTCTTCTCTGATAGGTGTTTTCTACTGCCTTATCTTCCAGATTACTGATTTGATCCTCTTTTACATATAATCAGCTGTTCATTTCTTCTATTGTATTCTTTATTTCAGATATTGTATTCTTCATTTCTGACCAATTCTCTTTTATAGTTTCTATGTCCTTTTTTTATCCTGTTGAAGTTCTTTGAGCATCCTTATAACCAGTGTTTTGAACTCTATATCCGGTAGCTTGCTTGCCTCCATTTCATTTAATTTGTTTTCTGGATGTTTCTTCTGTTCTGTCATTTTGGGCATGTTTCTTTGTCTCCCCATTTTGGCTGGCTCTCTCTGTTTGTTTCGATGTATTAGGTAGAGCTGCTATGTCTCTCAGTCTTGGTAGGGTGGCTTTATGTAGTAGGTGTCATGTGAATGTCTAGTGGTACTGTTTCCCTGATCACCTGAGCTGGGTGCCCCAGGAGTGTCCCCTGTGTGGATTATGTATGCCCTACTGTTGTAGTTGAGCCTTGATTGTTTTGACACATCTGTGGGTGGGGTTGACCCTTAGGCTGGATGGCTGTGGGGGGGACTGGTCATGACAGGACCTCTGCAGCTAAGATATCTCTTCTGATTATCAGCCCCCACAAGTGGCTGTGGGGCCAGTAGGTTTTACATATCCACCCTTTCTGCCACTCTCGATGTGGCTCGTTCTATAGATCCTTGGGTATAGGATCTTTAATAACCAAGTCTTCAGTTGATTATTCAGGTGTATCCTATATAATAAAAGCTTAATATGCTAAGTGTCCAGTCAACCAGTTGGCCGTTCAACCAATCAAAGCATATTATGCTAATGATATGCTAAGGATGCTCAACCGCTCGCTATGATGTGCACTAACCACCAGGGGGCACACAGTTGACCCATTGACCAGTCACTATGATGTGCACTGACCACCAGGGGGCAGGCACTCCAACCAGTAGGTTAGCTTTCTGCTAGGGCAGCCGTGGGCAAACTACGGCCCGCGGGCCAGATCCGGCCCGTTTGAAATGAATAAAACTTAAAAAAAAAAAAGACCGTACCCTTTTATGTAATGATGTTTACTTTGAATTTATATTAGTTCACACAAACACTCCATCCATGCTTTTGTTCCGGCCCTCCGGTCCAGTTTAAGAACCCATTGTGGCCCTCGAGTCAAAGAGTTTGCCCACCTCTGGACTAACGGCTTAGGCCCTGTGGGGAGTGGGCATCCCCCCAAGGGCTCCCAGGGTACCAGAGGGATGTCTGACTGCCAGATACCATGGGGAGCAGGTCTAAGCTGTCAGTCGAACATCTCCCGAGGGGTCCCAGACTGCGAGAGGGTGCAGGCCAGGCTGAAGGTTCCCCTCCCCACCGAGTGCATGAATTTTCATGCACCAGGCCTCTAGTATTCAATATGATAAAAGGGAAAAAACTCCAGCCAAGAATATTCCACCCTGCAAGATTATCATTCAGAATGGAAGGAGAGATCAAGACTTTCCCAGATAAGCAAAAGCTTAAGGAGTCTATTACCACTAAACTGGCATAACAAGAAGTGTTAAAGGAACTTCTTTAAGTGGAAAAGAAAAGCCCAAAACTAGAAATAAGAAAATATATGAAAGAAGAAAAATCTCACTAGTAAAGGCAAACAAAAAAGTGGTAAACCAATCACTTATAAATCTAGTATGAAAACAATTAAAATAACAATAAATATATACCTGTCAATAATTATTTTAAATATAAATTGACTACTTCATTCAAAAGACATAGGGTGAATGGATAAAAGAAGACCTTTACATAAGCTGCCTATATGAGACACACTTGAAGTTGAAAGACACACACAGACTGAAAGTAAAAGGATGGAAAAAGATATTTCTTGAAAATGGGAATGAAAACAAAAAGCTGGGATAGCAATACTTATATCAGACAAAACAGACTTTTAAAACAAAGCCTATAACAAGAGACAAAGAAGGACCCAGCAATTCCACTTCTGGGCACTTATCTGAAAAAAAACTAAACACTAATTTGAAAAGATATATGCACCTTTATGTTCACTGCAGTGTTATTTACAATACCATGATATGGAAGCAACTTAGGTGTTCATCAGTAAATTAATGGATAAAGAAGTGGGGACATACACACTCACACACAGGAATGTTACTCAGCCCTGAAAAAGAATGAAGTCTTGAACCAAGATGGCGGCATAGGTAAACACCGGAGTTTGCTGCCTCGAACAACCACTTCAAAAATACAACTAAAAGACGGAACGGACATCATCCAGAACCACAGGAAGGCTGGCTGAGTGGAAATCCTACAACTAGAAAGAAAGAGAAAAGCATACCGAGACTCAGGGGAGGCGCAGTGTGGAAGTAAAATACTAAGGTTCGGAGTGCATGCGGAGCGGGCTGGCAGCTGAGGGTGCGGTTGTCGTTTTCAATCGGGAGGGAGTCTCAGGCTCTGAGCTCCAGTTCCGGGTGAGTCTCTAGGGACCCAGACTCATACGGGAGAAGTGGGACTGTCTGGCATCGGTCGGAACCGGAGGGCAGCTTTCTCTCCAAGGGGCTTGCAGCGATTACCGGGACACAGAGAAGCAGAGCCTCTAAGGGCAAGTCTGAGAACAGCCATAACTGCTAGCCCCGCCCTGTTGATCCCGTGGGACCCGCCCTGCCCAAGCCCTGCAGGGAGGCTTTTGCTGGATAGCCTCAGGCAAAGGCTAGATTAGCACCTCCCTAGAGATCCAGGAGCCAGGAAGCCCAGAGGTCAGAGTGGGACCATCCAGTTTGCAGCTCTGTGGAACCATAAAAGACATACTCAGGGGGCAGACCCAGTGATCACCAAAGCCCCATTGAAGCAAGTCTTGCCCCAGAGGGGTGTCTCCAGCACAGAAGTTCTCCCACTGCAGACACAGCTGATTCTCACAGCCAATTGGCCTGGAGGTCAATTTCTCCCAGTGAGAACTACAACAATCAAGGCTTAACTACAACAAGACTGCGCACAAAGCCCACAAGGGGGTGCACCAAGAGTGTCTACCTCAGGTAATTGGGACACTTAGCACAGAAAGGCACTCTATCGACACAGCGAAGCATAAAAAAACGCCGAGACAAAGAAACAGGACATAAATGGCAGAAATGGAGGAAAGCAAAATGCTGGATATAGAGTTCAAAACCACACTTTTAACACTTGGGTTGCGGGAAACGAGTTAAGTCGGCTCGCGTGAATTGCGCGTACTCCGCGGGAGCCGTCTTAAACTCGGTTCATATAGATTTGCGGTGGAGTGCGGGAAACGTGTAAACTCGGGCCGATTGTAACTGCGTATTACCAAATATTTCATTTCAATCGAACCCATACTTCAAAAGATATAGGCATTTTAACGCGCCATCTTATATTTTGGCGGGAAATTCACCCGACACCGTAGTGTTAAGGTCTTTAAAGAACAGTTTAGAAACTGCCGATAAATTGAGTAAGGCCTTCGAAAAGACTGGTGAGACTGCCGATAAATGTAGTGAGATACTCGAAAAGACTGCTAAGACCGCCGATAAATGTAGTGAGATCCTCAAGAAATCTAGTGAGACCCTCGATGTTGTGATAAAGGACCAACTAGAAATTAAGCATACACTGACTGAAATAAAGAATATTATACAGACTCCCAACAGCAGATCAGAGGAGCACAAGAATCAAGTCAAAGATTTGAAATACGAAGAAGCAAAAACACCCAACCGGAAAAGCAAAATAAAAAAAGAATCCAAAAATACGAAGATAGTGTAAGGAGCCTCTGGGACAGCTTCAAGTGTACCAACATCTGAATTATAGGGGTGCCAGAAGAAGAGAGAGAGCAAGATATTGAAAACCTATTTGAAGAAATAATGAGAGAAAACTTCCCCTACCTGGTGAAAGAAATAGACTTCCAAGTCCAGGAAGCGCATAGAACCCCAAACAAAAGGAATCCAAAGAGGACCACACCAAGACACATCATAATTAAAATGCCAAGAGCAAAAGACAAAGAGAGTATCCTAAAAGCAGCAAGAGAAAGAAAGTCAGTTACGTACAAGGGAGTACCCATACGACTGTCAGCTGATTTCTCAACAGAAACTTTGCAGGCCAGACGGGAGTGGCAAGAAATATTCAAAGTGATGAATGCCAAGAACCTACAACCAAGATTACTTTATCCAGCAAAGCTATCATTCAGAAGTGAAGGTCAGATAAAGAGCTTCACAGATAAGAAAAAGCTAAAGGAGTTTATCACCACCAAACCAGTATTATATGAAATGCTGAAAGGTATCCTTTAAGAAGAGGAAGAAGTAGAAAAAGGTAAAGATACAAACTATGAACAACAAATACACATCTATCAACAAGTGAACCTAAAAATCAAGTGAATAAATAACCTGATGAACAGTATGAACTGGTGATTTCAATAGAATCAGGGACATAGAAAGGGAATGGACTGACTATTCTTGGGGGGGAAAAGGGGATGGGAGATGCGGGAAGAGACTGGACAAACATTGTGCACCTATGGATGAGGACAGTGGTTGGGGAGTGAGGGCTGAGGGTGGGGTGGGAACTGGGTGGAGGGGAATTATGGTGGGAAAAAAAGAGGAACCAATGTAATAATCTGAACAATAAAGATTTAATTTAAAAAAATTAAAAAAAGGCAAAAAGAGAGAAAAAAAAAAGAATGAAGTCTTGCCATTTGCAACAACATGGATAGACCTAGAGGGTATTATGCTAAGTGAAATAGGTCAGAGAAAGACAAATACGTACTGTATCATTTCATTTATACGTGGAATCTATAAAACTAAACAAATGAACAAAGAAAACAGACTGATAGGTACAGAAAAACTGATAGTTGCCAAGACATGGGGGATGGGCAAAAAGGTAAAGGGGATTAAGAGGTACAAATTTATAGTTATAAGTCATGGGGATGTCAAGTACAACAGAGAGTGTATAATGAATATCACAATAGCTTTGTACAGTGATTGATGGATACTGGACTTTTCATGATCACTTTATAAGATCTATAAATATCAAATCACTATGTTGTACACCTGAAACTAACATAATCGTTTATGCCAACTATACTATAATTAAAAAGAGTTTTATATTCCAGAATGAAAAAAATCAGGGTATTTAGACTGTTTACCTTTAATGTGAATATTAATATGGTAAGATTTAAATCTAACATATTGCTCTTTGTCTTTTACTTGTCTTTGTTTCCATTTCCCTATTTTCATGTCTTCTTTTAGATCGTTTCTTATCATTTCTTTTTATCTTTGTTAGATAATTAGCTATAATTTTTTCTGTGTTACTTTAGTTCTTTACATAGGGCTTATAGAAAAATGTTTAATTTGTCACAGTTTACCTTCAGTGGATATTATGCCTCTTCAAATCTATATACTAGGATATAAAAGCCTAAGCCATTAGCTATGATGCACACTGACCACCAGGGGGCAGATGCTCAACACACAGGCATGGAAACATGGAACAAATTGATGAATCTCAGAGGGGAAGAAGGAGGGGAGAGGGCAGGATCTTATATGCATACTAGAGGCCCGGTGCACGGATTTGTGCACCAGTGGGGTCCCTCAGCCTGGCTTGCGGGGATCAGACCGAAACCGGCAATCCAACATCCCCCGAGAGGTCCTGGACTATAAGAGGGCACAGGCCAGGAAAAGGGACCCCACTGGTGCACGAATCCATGCACCTGGCTTTTAGTATAGTATAAAAACTTATAATAGCTTACTTTCATTTCTCCCTCCCAACCTTTATGCTGTTTTTGTCACACATTTTTCTTTTATTTATGTTATAAACCTCATACTACATTGTTGTTATTTTTACTTAAAGTCCATTATCTTCTTTTTTTTAAAATATATTTTATTGATTTTTTACAGAGAGGAAGGGAGAGGGATAGAGAGTTAGAAACATCGATGAGAGAGAAACATCGATCAGTTGCCTCCTGCACATCCCCCACTGGGGATGTGCCCGCAACCCAGGTACATGCCCTTGACTGGAATCGATCCTGGGACCTTTCAGTCCGCAGGACGACGCTCTATCCACTGAGCCAAACCGGTTTCGGCAGCATTATGTTCTTTTAAAGAGATTATTTTAAATACTAGTGGCCTGGTGCATGAATTCATGCACATTGAAAGAAAATTAGTTAGAAGAAATATTTTAATATCACTATTCACCCTTTCTCTATAATAGAAGTGTCAACCAAATTAACGATCGACAATGATAGATCAAAATGCACGTGTGTGATTGGTGCCAGCGAGAGCTTTTATTTATTGCGCATGTGTGAGTCAACTTAGCCTTTTATAGATATTGAACAAGCTTGCTTAATTAGGCCTGCTTTCTGATTTAGCTAAACTTGTTCTTTGGCTAGAGAAAACAAAATTTTCTTGGCTTTTTTTTTTTTTTTTTGCCTCTACTCATTGGCATTTTCAAATTGCCAACTTCTTCAGCTCTGAGTATGGGATTTATGGACAAAAGAAAACCCAGGGGACTCATCACCATGTCATTTCTTGGATTCCAAGGTTTCTGGTGACCATGCCACTTCTTGTTACCTTCCAGTCATCTTATGTTCGTTCTATAAATAATTCTCAGGGCTTTTCACTTCATTTAGTGTGCAGAATTAGGAAAAGCATGTCTACTCCATCTTTCTTGAAGCAGAATTGTTTTTAATTCTTTCTAAAAAAAGACATTTCACTGGGTATAGCATTAAAAGTTGACAGGTTTTCTTACATTCAAAACTTTAAAGAGATTGCTCCAGTATCTTTTGGTTTGTGTTATTTCTGTGAAAAGCCCTCTCTAATATTTCTGTGAAAAGTCCTCTCTAATCCTTATTTTTGTTTCTCTGTTCATAAAGTGTCTGCCTTGGTGTGGTTTTCTTCATGGGTGTGTGTGTGTGTGTGTGTGTGTGTGTGTGTGTGTGTATGTGCGCGCGCGCGTGCGTATGTGTTTGGAGTTAGAGATTCTTGGATCTAGGGGTTCATAGCTCTTAAATAGTCCCTCTCCAAAAGCAGTGACTCAAACAGACTTATGGCAGATGATAACTGTTATGAAATTGTAGTTGAATTCTGATGTTTACTAGGTCCCGTATTTTTTATGTAGTGGATGTACATATGCTTTGTAAATCAGCTATGCAAGTACTTTCCCCACAGTATTCTGTTTTGAACATTTGGGACATACTTTGAATACTTCCCTAAGTCAAAGGCCCACCTCATTTTTTAGATGATATAGAAGTGCCTTCACTGAGGTGAAACTTGTCCTTAGGGGAGTTTGAAAATGCTAGCAGCCCAGGTTTGGAACCAGGACAGCTTAGGTTTGGACTCCATACCTCTTGTTGTGTAATTGTGGGAATGTTATTTAACCATTTTGAGCCTCTATTGTATAAAATGGAGATGATAATCATGGCTAGCTCATAAATTTGACATGTGGAGTAGTGAGATAAATAAATGGGTAACATTGTTAAACACTCATGAAATGGTAGCTATTACTATTATTATTTTTATTTATTTTTTTAGTAGCCTTTATTTTTTTTTTTTTTTAGAACAGCTTCAGGTCACAGCAAAATTGAGCTAGAGGTACAGAGATTTCCCTTATAACCCCTTTCCCCACACATGCACAGCCTCTCCTACTATCTATATCCCCTACCAGACTGGTGCATTTGTTACAATCTATGAACCTACAGTGCTAATTATCACCCAAAGTCCATAGTTTACAGTAGGTTCATTCTTGGTGTTGTACATTCTGTGGGTTTGGACAAATGTATAATGATATGTATCCACAATTGTAGTATACAGAATAGTTTCATTGCCCTGAACGTCCTCTTTGTCTACTTATCTATCTCTCCCTACTCCCTAATCTCTGGCAACCACTGATCCTTTTACTGTCTCCATGTTTTGCCACTTTTAGAGTGTTTTTGGAATAAAGGATACATTCCCATAATGTATCCTTTTCAGATTTCCTCTTTAATTTTAGTAATATGTATTTAAGTTTCCTCTATGTATTTTCATGGCTTGATAGCTCATTTCTTTTTATCACTGAACTAGAGGCCCGGTGCACAAAATTTGTGCACGGGGTAGGGGGTGGTCCCTCAGCCTGGCCTGCATCCTCTCCAATCTGGGACCTCTTGGGGGATCGGGCCTAAACCAGAGTTGGACATCCCTCTCGCAATCCAGGACTGCTGGCTCCTAACTGCTCGCCTGCCTGCCCGCCTGATCGCCCCTAACCGCCTCTGCCTGCCAGCCTGATGCCCCTAACTGCTCCCCTGCTGGCCTGATCGCCCCTAACCGCCTCTGCCTTGCCCCCCGCCACCGTGGCTTTGTCCGGAATGACATCCGGAAGATGTCCAGTCTAATTAGCATATTACTCTTTTATTAGTATAGATAATATTCTATTGTGTTGACGTACTACAGTTTATCCATTCATCTACTGAAGGACATCTTGTTTGCTTCCAAGTTTTGGCAATTAGGAAAAAAGCTGCTATAAGCATTTGTGTGGAGGTTTTTGTGTGGACATGTTTCCAACTTCTTTGGGTAAATACCAGGAGCGCAGTTGCTGGATCCCATCGTAAGACTATGTTTAGTTTTGTACAAAACTGCCAAATGGTCTTCCTACGTGGCTGCCTAGTTTGCATTCCCACCAGCACTGAGCAAGCTGTCCCGTGGCTCCGCTCCTCGCCAGGATTTGGCAGTGGCAGTGTTGTGGGTTTTGACCTTTCTAATCAGTGTGTAGTGATATCTCATTGCTTTAATTTGCAAGCCTGTGGTGCCATGGAATGTGGAACATCTTTTTATATGCTTATATGTCATCTGTTTATTTTCTTTGGTGAGGGGTATGTTCAGGACTTTTGCTATTTTTGAAATCAGGTTTCTCATTTTTTAAATGTTTATTTTAATACTTTTTTGTATATTTTGGAGCTGTTGGCATCACTTGACTCATTAGCTTATGTGTTATATAGAGGGTTTCATTGATGCCTCAACATTCTAGCTGCAAAATATTAAAAAAATATTTTTTTGAAGTAGGTGAGAAAGTTATCTTCACCTGGAAAAGAAAAGAAAATTTTCTCTAGGATTACCTTGATCCAAAAATATTTCAGGATGCCTCCCAGGTGCAGAGCCCTCCATGCTGTAAATCCCACCCCAGCATCAGCTTCCGCCGGGTTTCTCAATGGTTGCCTTTCTAAGTTGTGGGGAAAGCCTCTTCACACAGCATTGCCTCTCTTCTGTGTCTTCCGTAGAAGTCTGTGGGTTAGCAAGGGACTCTGCTACCATCAGTGATTGCTGGGGTCCAGCCCCAGCGGGTCCAGGGGTTCCCCAAGGTGTGGACGGAGTCGGCGAAGAATGATTCACATGGAGGCAGTGTTCAGGTGATCATCATAGCCAGGTTCCTCTTAGCCAGGTACCTCTCTTTATTGTCATCTAACATTTGTTTATATACTATTTGGTTCCAATCCTATCCATTCTATACAAAAGGCCAGGGGGCTTCCCAACTCCATTCAAAGGTTACTCTATTGTTTCACTAAGCTACAAGGAAGTAACTGAAGGAGGTCACTCCAAACAAAGATCAAAGCGACCAACCGCCCCTCTGACACTCAGTTAAAGGGTTTACTGATAAAAACCCTCACCTGGGGGAACAACCTTTCTCAGGGAGCGTTAAGAGGGGGAGCAAACATATTAAGAACAGTATGCCATATACGCCAGGTCCCTTGAAACATCCCTGCAGTGACTGCCTCAAGCAGCCAGGGTGGATCGGCTTCCAGCAAATTCCCCCATTTTTATTTTTTAAATGACAGAGCCTTGTTAGAAAAAAAGAGAGAGAAGAAAGGGAAGAAGGCAGCATCCTGACACAGCCCTTTCCTTCAGCTGCCCCTTTCCCTGTGGTCCAAGGTAAAAATGGGAAACAAGTCCTGTTGCAGTGAGAGGGCAGCTGCTGTCAGCCAGGTCTCTTATCTGGGTACTGATCTCAGCTGGACCAAGTCTCTTTCTGTTCCCGATCTGAGTTGGGCGAAGTCTCTATCCATTGTCTGGGTCCCGATCTGGGCTGGACATGGGAAGCGAGAAGCAGCCATAGGGGCAGGAGACCTTCCTCAGAAGGGGCGAGTGTTCAAGCCCCTGCACAATTGGGGGGGGGGGTGAGGATCTGTGCCCCACCTCTGTTGAACCCCAAGTTCTCTCCTACTGGCCCCCGGCTGTGCCTGTCTTAGGTTGCCCCACCCTGTGGGGTCTTACCCGTCGTTGACTACCAGCCATCTCTGGGCCAAGTAGGGTGATGTGAGGTTCAGTTCTGTCTCCTTGGTAGCCTATGCCCCTGTAGCCTCCATGCCCAGCAACTGCCTTTGGATCCCCTCGCCTGCTGGCGGGGTCCCGGCATTGATCACATATCTTGGGGAACCCAGGTTTCTTTTCCAGAGAGGGCCCAGCTCACGCCATTGGGCGAGAGACAGATCCATGGTACCAGCCACCGTGACCTCAGCATTAACAGAGAACTCAGGCAACAGCTGTGGGCAATTGGATAGTGAGAAGAGGGTCCCTCTTGACACAAGGGCAAGAGGGGCCAATACAGGACAAAGGAGAGTCCCGGGACAGGCTTTCTCAGACCAGGATGTCAGGCTCTTGGCACAAGACAACTTCACCTATGGGGTATATACCAAACACCCCCTAGTCACGGCATAAAAGGCCTCAGTTGTTAACAGTACTCAGTGATGGTGACAGTACACAGTTAGCAAGTCACCCCGACGTCCTGAGCACTGTTCTGGTGGCTCATTCTGTAATGCCATTGAAGAACAGTATGTTCCAGGAGGCATTTTGTTCTCTGGTTTCCTTCACTGTGCACCAGTAGATTTATATCATGGGATTCATGTTCATTTTCTGTCTTTATTTACTCACCAATTCTTCTATAAGTCAGTTTAATTCTTCCTGTTGAGAGTGAGGCTCTGTGACTATGTATTCCTATATAAAATACAGGAAGTTATTGTTTTTAATGCAGATTTGAAATAAATATAATGGATTTCAACTACAAAATTTCTCTTTACTTAGAGGAAATGAACACCTAGTTAGATGAAAAATACCATTTCTCATATAATTTGAAAGCATCCTGTTTCCATGACAACTTCTACTTTCCAGCTTGCCTAGTAAAAGAAATGTTTGAATTTTTTCTATGATAAAAGATTTGACCAAACACTGTTTCTGGTTTTAATTTCAATAATTTAATTATAGTTTCAGGCTAATTATCTTTTTAATATGGCTGCCTTTAAGGACAAGAAACCTAAAGACCATTTGGGAGTAACTTCACCTTCAAAATAAAAAGGAGGATTCATAAGCCAAATGCTAGTAAGCATAGGAAACGAAGCTATTTTTGCCAGTTGTAATCATTTTCTATCTTCCAGTTGAATTAAATCAACATAGATGCTGCAACTTATTATGATGTTATTTGATTTCACAAAGAATGATTCCGTTATTCATTTCCATCTGGACATTATAATTATTAGGTTTGTTTCCTTACTGCTAATCTTACCTTTAATGGGTGGTTTGTGCCCACTTACTCTGAATTTTGAATATTGCAAGGAGTATAGCGTTTACTCCAAATTTTGAATCTTGGAAACAGTATAGCTTTATTGATGGTTTTCCTTCAGAATGAAATATAGGAAATTATTTGCATCATTAACTATACTTTTATAAAATATGAAAAAGAAAGAAATATGAAAAGTGTATGCTGTGCTGTACTGTATTTTATTGACAAGATCATACTTCATGTAATATAAAATATTTTAGTCTAATAAGACAAGAAGTCATGACCCTTGGGCATTTTAGGAATGATAGTGAAGCCACTCAAAGTTAGGGTAATTCAGAGTTTAGTTCTGAGTGGTCTTGAAAGGACGAAGATGATTCTTAGCTATCTCCAAGATCATTGCCAATAACAGTGAACACTTGTGGCACAAATCCATGTGCAAAGTGGCGTGTGGGCACCACATTATCATCATGCACATTAGAGACCAAGACAGAGTCTGGCCAATATGCCACGCTCTTCACTTCCCAGAGAAAGACACTATCTTACCATAGAAAGGAAGAAACTCTTAAAGAAATATAAGTTGCATAACAGGCAAGTTAACATTATGTGCATTGTATGTATCAAATTAAAATCAACAGGAAAGGTCGTAAAACATGGACAGCCTCGCTCTGTATGGGGAGTCTGCAGTACCTCGCATGGTAAAGGGAAGAGATTCGGTAACTGCTAAGGTTCCGTTGGCCTAAACTGCCGTTAGCATCTTCATGACTAATGTAGTGCTTTGCACAATAGTTATAGTTCTGAAAATTTTGTGCAATTACAATTATTTTTGCAAACAAATGTCTCCATTTCTAAAATTGCTTTATTTTCCTCTTATAATTGCCCATCAAGTGATAATGGCTTCTCAAATTTTACAGTACTTGGCTCTTAAGAAGTAAAATGATAGAATATCTCAGTGTACACTTTAATAATGAATATTTTCCTCATGGAAGGGTTCCTGTTCAGATGCTTGTTGCGTGTCCCTCACGAGCAGTGCTGGCTGCCCTGAGAGGACCGAATGTGAGCTCCTCGGCCCGGAGCTGTGCTGGGTGGGGACTGTGCGGGAGGGCGCTTGTACACCATCACCGCCTCCTACTGTGTGCAGTGCAAGTTGGTATTTCTGTATCAGGGTGCTCATGGCGCTCTATTTTATTGATGAGATTATTTATACAAAGTGATTATTTAAGCTCAGAAGGCACAGTGCCCTTCCTCAGAGTGCTGGCTTGCAGAACGTTCCCCTAAATCACGTTGAATGTTCTCAACCTGTGGGTCGCGACCCCTTTGGCGGTCGAACGACCCTTTCACAGGGGTCGCCTAAGACCATCCTGCATATCAGATATTTACATTACGATTCATAACAGTAGCAACATTACAGTTATGAAGTAGCAACGAAAATAATTTTATGGTTTGGGTCACAACATGAGGAACTGTATTTAAAGGGCCAGAAGGTTGAGAACCACTGCCCTAAATGATACTGAAAGCTCAAGGGAAAATCTTACCCTAAAGCAGCTGCTTACCAGTTGGTCCACTCAGACCAACTCATCACTAAGCAGCGCAGTCAGCGCCGTGGGGACAGGGGGCCCCGCAGCTGCGGGAAACCGAGCGGAACAGGCCGTGCCCTGTGGACATCTCAGCACGACCAGCCCTCCCCGTCTGCCTGGACTGCGGCAGGGTTTTCAGGGACATAGTGCGCAGACCCGACAGGACACGGCAACCCGACTGTGAGGCAGCGTGTGGGTCCTGCAGGGCCTCCGTCCAGACAGACTGGGAAGCAGGGGTCACTGCACACTCAGGTTCAACTGAGAGACAAGGAGACTCAGAGAGGTCGAAGGTTTGGTCCAAATCACAGAGCTGTGACGCGTGGACTCGAACACGCCTTTTGGACTTTCTTCTGCTCACATTGCCTCTCTATTGTCCCTCTTTTTCTCTCTTCTAAGAACTGCTGAAGACCAGCGTGAGGCCGGCTGGCTTTCCTGCTCAGCTCCACCTTCTGATCTGAGCGACACTCGCTCGTCTGGTTGATGGCCCTGGGGGAGCAGCAGTGACGACTTGGCTAAGGAGCCAGTGATGCACAGAGCCCGGCACTGCAGGGCTGCATGCTGTGGAGACAAACCTCAGTGACAATCTAAATGCCAGCGCTAGGCGTCGGGTGTAGGAGCTTGGTCCTGCCGTCAGTAGCCATCCCATACGGCCACCACAGGTTCTCTTTGTCTGAATGCTTAGACTGGCCACAGAGCCAGCGTTTCTGAAATCATCCTCTTCCTCCTCCTCCTCCTCCTCCTCCTCCCCCCCCTCCTCTGAAACCACAACCCAGTACTGCCCTTGACTGAGGATTGAACCCATGACCCTTCAGTGTGGGGGACGATGCTCTAACCATTGAGAACACCAGCCAGGGCCTTTTTTTGTTTATCCTCACCCCAAGATAGTTTTCCATCAATTTTTAGAGAGAGTAGAAGAGAGGCAAAAAGACAGAGAGAAATACTAATATGAGAGAAACATATCGATCGGTTGCCTCCTGCACATGCCCAGACCAGGGCCTGGGCCAGGGGAGCCTGCAACCGAGGTACCTGCCCTTGACCAGAATTGAACCCGGGACCTTTCAGTCTGTAGGCCGACGCTCTATCCACTGAGCCAAACTGGCTAGGGCCAGGGCCTTTTTTTTTTTAATGTTTTCATTGATTTTTTAGAGAGAAAAGAAGGGAGAGGAAGAGAGAGAGAAACATTGATGAGTTGCCTACATCTGGGAATCGAACCCACAACCTGGGTATATGCCCTGATCAGGAATCGAACTGGTGACCTTTTGGTGCACTGGACGACGCTCAACCAACTAAGCCACATGGGCCAGGGCAACTGGCCCTTTTCTTAGCCAAGGAGAAGCATGGCTGCTCTCCAGTGCCCCCTTGGCCAGAGCAGGAGCCTCCTAAGGAGAGTCTTTGGGGGCCTGCTTAGCCCTCGCCCTGGAGCTCGCCTCCTGCTCCTTTCAGAGTTGTGCTTGGCGATTGGCTCTGACAGGACTTGATCTGGCCCTGGAAGGATGGGCAGAGAAGAAAACTTTTGCAAAATTTTGATGGGCAGAGAAGAAAAAAGCTCTCGGGAAAGAGTATGGATATGTGAGCACACAGGGTGCTTGCTGAGCGGGGATTAGATGGATCGCTGGCTCCGGAAAGCCGATCTCCATGTGCAGGTGCTGCACAAGGAGCTGGGCGGACGTGGGGAGGAGCGGGGCCCAGCCCAGCCCTGGAGCTCACGCCGTGTGAGCCGAACACCCACCAAGGGGAAGAGGCTGCATCCAAATATGTAACAAAGACATGTATTGAGTATACGCACGTATTGCCAGGCACAAGGGAATGTTGTCGCATGAACATGTAACAAGTGTATGAAGAGATGGACTTGCAGATGCTTTTGGAGAGCTGGGTTAGGTGGGGAGGGTTTCCCATGCTGGACTGGAGGTTTCAAGACTCCGCCTGTGAGAGACAGCAGGCCAGTTAGGACTATGAGCAAAGAAGTACAGGGGAAAGGTGCATTTTAGGGAAATGAACCTGCCATCCACGGGAAGGGTAAATTGGCAGAGGAGAAAGACTAGAAATTGGGAGATGAATTCACAGACTGTTTCTTTCAATCAGTAGTTGTGTACCCAGCTCATCTTTTTAATAACTTTTTGGGGTGCTATCCATGTGGCCATCCCTATGCTAGGCACCAGGGCATAGGGGTGCTCAAGGGGGGCCAGGCCTGGGAGACAGGCAGAGGGTCAGTGCTGCTGTGACATGTGCCATGAAGGAAACAATCAGGGAGGGGTCTGCTCTGGAGCCTGGGGTGGGAAGACCTCCTAGGAGGCTCGAGTGGGAGGAGCCAGCCATGCAGAGCAGAGGGATGGGAGGGTTAAGAGCAGGAACCGCCTGTGCAGGTGCTCCCGGGCCAGAAGCTCAAGGAAGTGGGAGAGCACAGGAAGCAGGCGACGCCAAGCCCTGCTGGCCACCAGAAAGAGTCTGGGCTTGGTCCTGAGGCAGTAGGAAGCCAGCAACGCCCTGTGGGTGTGGTCACATCACTGTTGGGGGACAGTGCTCAGCTGCTGCCTGGCAGTGGGAGGTTAGGGGCTAGTGCTGGAAGCAGGGAGACCAGCGAGGAGGGGGTGTGCTTGGCTGGACTTGGAGGAAGTGAGGACTGGGAGTGGGTGGACCACGGGGAAGACCAGTGCAAGGGGAGCAGGGAGACCCCAATAAGAACTGTGGACGGGGGCATGTGGATGTGGAGGGTGGACAACTGAGCCTCATTGTCACATTGTCCAGGCGCGGTGACTGGCAGGCCCTCAGTCTACTCACTGTAGATGCTTCACATACGCTGTCTCCCCTCCCCTCCCCTTCCTCTCGCCCCTCAGAGCCAGGCCTTCAGGGGTCTTTCGATTCTAGATGATAACACTGGTTGAGCTTTTCTGTAAAGTAACACTCGTTGAGTTTGCGAGGTGCATTAGACATATTTTCTTGCATGCGCCTCAGAGCGGTCATTTTCTCCGTGTTCAGCGAGAAGCCAGAGCTCAGCAGGGTCAGTAACTCCCTGGAGTCACACAGCTCACCATGCAGGTCCTGGTCAAAGTGGGACCCGGCTCACTAAAGCAGTCACTCTCTTTATGAAAAAGTAAATTCATTGGAGTGACATTGGTCAATAGGATCATATAGGTTGCAAGTTACATCTCTATGATACATGAGCTGTATATTGCATTGTGTGCCCACCACCCAAAGTCAAATCATCTTCTGTCACCATTTACTACCCCCCACGCCCTCCCTCTTGTAACCACCATACTGTCGTCTGTCTACGTGTCTGAGTTTCAGTTTTATATCCCACATACGAGCGGAATCATATGGTTCTTAGCTTTTTCTGACTGACTTCACTTAGCGTAATACTCTGAAGGTCCATCCATGTTGTCGCAAATGGTGCTATTTCATCCTTTCTTAAGGCTGAATACTATTCCATTGTGCATATGTACCTCTTCTTCTTTATCCAGTCCTCTATCGCGGGGCACTTTGGCTGTTTCTGTGTCTTGGCCATTGTGAATAACGCTGCAGTGAACATAGGGGTGCATATATCTTTGCAAATAGATGTTTTTGAGTTATTCGGGTAGATGCCCAGGAGAGGTTGCTGGGTCATATTGTAGCTGTCTTCTTAATATTTTGAGGAGCTTCCATACTGTTTCCCACAGTGGCTATACCAGTTCATATTCCACCAGCAGTCAATGAGGTTTCCTTTTTTCTCCACATCCTCTCCCACACTTGTTACTACTTGTCTTGTTGATAATGGCCATTCTAACAGGTGTAGGGCCCACGCCCTCCCTCTTGTAACCACCATACTGTCGTCTGTCTAGTGAAGTTGAACATCTTTTTATATAACTCTTGGCCATTTTTATGTCTTCTTGGGAGAGGTGTCTGTTCAGGTCCTCTGCTTTTTTTTTTCTTATTGTATGTTTTTGTTTCTTTGGTGTTGAGTTGTATGAGTTCTTTATATATTTTGGATATTAACCCCTTGTCAGAGCTATTGTCTGCAAATATCATCTTCCATTCGCTTGGTTGCCTTTTTGTTTTGTTATCGATTTCTTTTGCTGTGCAAAAGCTTTTTAGTTTAACACTAGAGGCCCAGTGCATGAAATTTCTGCACTCAAGGGGGTCCCTTAGCCCAGCCTGCGCCCTCTCGCAGTCTGGGAGCCCTCAGGGGATGTCCGACTGATGGCTTAGGGCGATGCCATGGTGATGATGAAAGTTGGGCCTAAGCCATCAGTAGGACATCCTTAGCGCTGCTGCGGAGGTGGGAAAGGCTCCCGCCACTGCTGTGCACTTGCCAACCATGAGCCCAGCTCAGGGCTTCTGGCTGAGTGGCACTCCCCCTGTGGGAGCGCACTGACCACCAGGGGGAAGCTCCTACATTGATCATCTTCCCCCTGGTGGTCAGTGTGCATCATAGTAACCAGTCGTTCTGCCTTTTGGTCGATTTACATATTAGCCTTTTATTATATAGGACTAGAGGTAGAGGCCCGATGCACAAAATTCATGCAAGAGTAGGCCTTCACAGCCCCGCTGCCTCTGCCACCCTTGCAGTCCCGGCTTTGTCCAGAAGGTCGTCCGGAAGGTCATCCAGACAGTTGTTCCGCTGTTTGGCCATTCAGTTGATTTGCATATTACACTTTTATTATTATAGATAGTTCCATTCATTTATTTTTGCTTTTACTTCCCTTGCTTTTGGGGTCAAGTTCATAAAATGTCCTCCTTGACCAAGGTCCATAAGTTTAGTACCTATGTTTTCTTCTATGTACTTCATGGCTTTAGATCTTATATTTAGGTCTTGGGTCTGTTTTGAATTAATTTTTGTACATGGGGTTAAAGCAATACTCTTAAACCACTCTACAGCCTCCCCACTCTCCCCCTCCCCCACTGTCCTGGGGGATTTTCCAATCTCCCTCAGCCTCTGAGCCATCCCCTAGGACTGAGTAGCCACAACACTGGAAGTGTGCCCCAGGCCTGGGCCTGCCCCCTGTGCCTTGTATCTAGGGTCTGCCATCTAGTGGCCACTGCCTTCCTATTTCTCCGGAGCTTTTAAAAGAAAAGGGGAAAAAAGCTCCCACGTACCAGACAGCCCTGTGAACAGGAGCCTGCTCAGACTTAGAGAAAGAGCCCAGCAACATAAACATAGGAGATTGCCAGTAAGTTCCCCCACCCATTCAACAAACATTTAAAAGATGCAAACACACACACACACACACACACACACACACACACACGTGCACAAGTCTTTCCACTGGAAAGTGAGCTCCCTGAGGCAGTGATTTCTTCTTTCCGTATTGCTCACTGATGAACCTCAGAGCCTGGGACATGGCATTTGCGTTGCGGACATGCCACAAACACTTACTAATCGATGTGTCCATTTTCTCAGTTAGTCCTGATGATAATTTATGCTCAGGGAGAGGTGGGCACTGTTGGGATGCCCATTTCTCACACGTGGAGACCGAGGCCCAGAGGGACAGGAAGTTTGCCAGGTTTGGGGAGAGGGGGCTTTGACGGAGGTTTTCTGACTCTAGATCCCTGGATTTAACTACTGTGCATAGTGCCTCCGTGTACATCCACTATTTGCCAGGCCTGTGTGTGGCGTAGCCACCTTTAGACAAGTGGTAGGAGCACCTCCGGGGACCACCAGCCATTTCCCTCCAATCTCTTCACTTTGCATGAAGTTTCCTCTCCTGCAGTGCTGTGACAGAGACAGTGAGTGGAGGGAATTCAGAAAAGACTGGCCGGCCGACAATGAGTCCCTATCACTAGCGAGCTCTGTGGCTGTGTGACTTTGCAGTGTCCCAAACCTCAATTTCCTCATTTGTCAAAGGAAGAGACTGAGTTAGGATCTCTGCCTTCCTTTCCAGCTCCAACATTCTACTGTTCCTGTGACTCCCAAGGAGCCTGATAGGAGTGGAAGACAGAAGACCACTTGTTACTAGGCAACCAGCACCCACCTCACCCATGTTGCCATGGTGATGATGAAAGTTGGGCTGATCAAATTACCAGCTAATTGCACATGAGAGCTCAAGGTCTGTCTCTTTCTTGCTTGCTGGCTGGGTCTTACTTCCTTATTTTCCTAGGAATTATGGAGTGGTCTCCCCGCCCCCCATCTGCAGTGTCCCCAAGGCAGTCCTAGTGCAGCAAACAACTGGACATAGAGAGCCTGGCTGTGTCTCCGAGTAGCTGTGTGACATTGCATAGGTTACTCGGCTTCTCTGTGCCTCCCTTTCCTCATCTGGAAAATGAAGGTGTTAGAATAATGATCCCTGCCCAAGGCTCTTCCCTGCTCTCAGATCCTGTGATGCCTAGGAAGCCCGTCAGGGGAGCCAGCCACACTGTTACTAGGCAACCAGCAGGCACCCTGCCCAAGTTGCCTTGGTGACTGCATGCTGGAGGGAGGGGAGTAGCTGCTCAGCTAATTGCTTAATTATTTATGAGTGCCTCAAGTCCTTTTTGTTGTTGTCGTTGCTAGGGGCTGTGTGGTTACCTTCTCTTCCTCTCTCCTGCCACCCAAGTCTTCTGACTCCTGTTACTCGAAGCGCATTGGCCTGGATCTCAAGCTGCCACGCCTTAGTCCTCCTCTCATTTCCAAGAGTGGTGGCCGCAGGTAAGTCACCTCACCCCTCTGGCCTCAGTGTCCTCATTTGTAAAATGATAGGTTTGCTTAATCTTCAAATTCCTTTTCTGCCCTGAAATTCTAATTCCTGCTGCCCAGTTACAAAGGGGGAAGATGAGAGGAATTTTCCCAATTTGTTATCTTCTAAGGATGATTCTGAAGAGCAATAACATATTTCAAACAGGAAGGGAATGAAAGTTTTGCTCACTGCTCTCTCCTTGCCTCTTACCTTAGTGACATTACCTGACCTTTTATTAATCTAAAGGTCATTTAATTTTTTTCTATCTCCTATTTCTAAAATAGACTTGAGGGCTTGTATAAGATGCATGTGTGAAATTAGGTCATTGCAATAAAACTAGGAGTAAAGTAACACAAAAATAGTGATGCTTCTTCATTGGTTAATATTGAGGTGACTGAGCATCAGATGTAACACTGAGCATCCTGGAAGCCAGAGCAAGAGAGGGAGGTACATGATCGTGACTCAATAAAGAAAACTTGCCAGACTGTTCTTCTAACTTCGGAAAGTAACTTGTCATGTGGTATAGACTGTCTTTTAGCAACTACAGATACAACTTTTTAATTAACCCTTTCTTGCCGAGGGTGTTGTTAAAGGACATAAGGTAGAAGTTCCCCTTGATAGTTTGACTTGTTTTGATCATTAGAAAGCAAAAATGCCTTTCTACCAATACTTTAGAATTTTATAAATGTAAATGTCAACTAGTAAATATAAACTTCCAGAACCAACTATTATTTATACATTAATGCTATATAAATTCATGTAACCACTTACACAGTAATTTAGAAAAATGTATCACATGTTTAAACCTAGACAAAATTTACACTTTCCTAAGTTGTTCTGAAATAAACTGGTACAGATGAGGAAAGACATCAAATACAAAATTGTTTATGGTAGCATTATTTATAAAAGAAAATGACTCCAGACCACTGAAATCTTGAGGGCAATGAATTAAATTATATTACTTCTTTAGAATGGATTGCTTTGTAACCCTTAAAATGAAATAGACCTATATGTTTTGATATGGAAAAAAATCAAATATATAATATTAAGTAAGATAAGGACGTGCAACAGTGGTATAAAATGCTTCTATTTCTGTTCTGAAAGATATAGAGAGGTGTACAATTTATATATCTAGGTATATGCTTTTATGTGCATACTTGCATTTTTCCAGAAGGGAACTGTTAACGGGTTTCCTCTGGGCAGGAAGATGGATAGCTTTGGGAGGGAGGAATGAGCATAACTTCCATTCCCTTCCTGTTTGAAATCATTTCCTTATTTTTGCCACGTGGACCCGTTAGGCTTAGAGGCAGTAGAGGCTGA
Organism: Myotis lucifugus; assembly: GCF_000147115.1. NCBI lineage: Eukaryota > Metazoa > Chordata > Mammalia > Chiroptera > Vespertilionidae > Myotis > Myotis lucifugus. The sequence goes on along the minus strand of NW_005871606.1, from coordinate 197,780 downwards.
CAGTGAAAAGCCCACACTCTGCTGCCTGAATACCAGTGTCCACATCCTGGCTCTGTCATTTACTAGCCGTGTGACCTTGGGTTCATTTAACTTCTGCCTTTCTCTTCGATGAAATGGGCCAATAATAGTACCTTCCTCATTGGATTTTTGTGAGGATTAAATGAGCTAAGTATGAAGTGCTCAGAACAGCCTAAACAATGCCATCTATGTATTTTCTTGAAAAAATAAAAGGAGAAATTTTAAAAAATGCATCTAACCAAAAGCACCCCCAGTATCTCAAAGTTGGAAGGACTTTATATATGTGTCACTGCTTCCAGCATCATATGCTGTATAGAAAATATGTTAGAGCGCTGGCGTGTGTACTGGAGGTTTGCGGGTTTGATTCCCAGTCAAGGGCACATACATACCTGGGTTGCAGGTTCAATCTCTGGCTCCCCTCGGGGTGCATGCAGGAGGCAACCAATCGATGTGTCTCTTCTCTTCTCTTCTTTCTCTTCTCTTCCCTCCCCTCCCCTCCCCCCCTCTCTTTCTCTCCTTCCCTCCGCCGCTCTCCCTACCTTCTACTCTCTCTAAACACCAATTGAAAAAATATCCTTGGGTGAGGATTAACCAAAAAAATTATGTTTGAAGCAGGAATCGAAAAGCAGTAGTTAGTTTTCATTGTCATTTTATCTGGACTTGAATACCTTTTTAGGGAAGGCACCTGTCCTGGGATTTGCAATAGACATCTCCGATGCCTGTGATGACCCTGAACCCATCCGGATTGCAGCTCCTGTTCCGGTCCATCCCAGTGAATGCTCACGCTAAGAGCAGAACATATGTTAGGCCAGGTGGGAAATCTATGAGAAACCGGAACTGTTACAGACTAGAGAGGGACGATCCAGAAATTCAAGGTTAAAGAGAGTACCCATGCCTGTGCCAGTTATGATCCATGTTCACATGCCCTCACACCTCTCCTTTTCTTTTGAGAGAGGGACACAGGCCCAGAAAGGGGCTGTGCCAGGAGGATCCCTCGGGAATCTGCTGGCCACAGGGACTTCTTTATCCAGAGGTGTCGAAAGCAGAGGCCTCAGTGTTCAAGACTGCCTGGCTTCCTCCTCTTTCCAGCAGGTGCTCTGGGGCAAGCCTGGAGAATTGCCTTTGAAGTTGGCCACACTTGGGGCCAGGCTTGGGCCCCTCACTATATGCACGTGGTGGCTGCAGAGAAGGGGGGGGGGCTCTAGTCCCTTCACATCATGAGTTTGGAAAGTGCTGTCACCACGAGGAATGTACGGCTGACCTGTTACAGCCTCATGCCTGCGTCAGTGGTTCCTGCCCTTCTATTGCTCTCCAGCATTCCAGCGCTTGGCTAGAGGTTCCCATTGTATCTGTCACATCCAACTGTGCGGCCCTCTGCCTCTCCTTCCTCCATCGCTGCTCCAATCATCTTTCCCACCCACTCCTCTTCCCTCCCATAGCCAGCCATTCCTCCCTCTTTCTGTAGCTTGTCCACTCGGCTGTCGACTTCTGGTCTGGCTACAGAATTAGCTGCTTGATCAAGGGTCCTGGGTTCGATTCAGGTCAAGGGCACATGCCAGGGTTGTGGCTCTATCTCCAGTAGGAGGTGTGAAGGAGGCAGCCAATCAATGATTCTCATCATTGATGTTTCTATCACTCCTTCTCCCTTCCTCTCTGAAATCAGTAATAAAATATATATATAAAGAATTAGCCGCTTGACACGTATTGTTCCCCCACCCCCATAGCCTGCCAAGATGTCCCAGGCCGCTGCTCTGCCCTCCTTCCCTCCCTCGGATCCGTGCGGGTTTCCAAGCCGACCACACCTGCCCAGGGCCGGCCAGCTTTTGTTCCGCAGGCCAGGCGGTGGGGGCGGGGCCTGGCGCGGGGCGGGGCTTGGTAAGAGGGCGGGGCCTTGTGCGAGGCGGGGCTTTGACAGGGGGCGGGGCCTGGATCGGGGGCGGGGCCTGGCAGGGGGCGAGGCTTAGGGCGGGGCTTTGGCAGGGGCGGGGCCTGGCGCGGGGGCGGTGACGGGCGCGGTGACTCAGCCGCCGGCGCCGGGGCCGTCCGCTGGTCCGGGCCTGGCAGGCGGGGCTCAGAAAAATGGTAAGGCCCCGCGCCGCGCCCGCCCCCGCGCCGCCCGGCCTGCAGCCCGCTGTCAGCCTCCGCGCCCCGAGCCGGGGGGGGCCCCTCTGCATTCGCCCCTGGACCCTTCTGGCTGGGACAGGTGAGGCCCCGGCCGCGCGCCCCGGGCTCCTGACCCTTTGTCTGGGCTCCTGAGCCCCCGCCGGCCGGCCTCGCGGGCTCGAAGCCGAGGTGAGTCCCGTCGAGCGCTGGGAGCGAACAGGCGCCGCTCCAGAACTTTCGGCCGCGCCTCTCTTATTATCCCCCTGGCAAGGACGGCG
>NW_005871606.1:194213-195281 GCF_000147115.1 Myotis lucifugus | reverse complement strand
CTTCAAGAATTTCGCCTGTCACTTACCCTTTTTCCCCTTGGAACGAAGGCGGCTGCCTTGCGGCGGGAAGTGAGCGGCCGGTCACCCATAGAACTCGAGAGCTCGGGCGAACTTGGGCGGACGGCGCCGGCGAAGGGGAGCCGAGTGTTCGCGCTGCGGGCGCCGACGGCCCGCGAGGGTCGCGCTCACCTCTCCCCGCTCAGTGTGAGCGCTGCCGGGAGCCGCCCAGCCCGCCCGCAGGCGCTGGGGACCGCGGGGGCCGCGCTCACCTTTGGCGTGACGCGGGGACGGTGGCCGCTTTCTCCGAAATTCCCCCCCTGTGCGCGCGCGGGTGAGCGCCCCCCGCAGCCTCTCTGTTCTGCCTCCCGTGCTGAATGCTACGCAGTGAATTGTGTGTGTTTACTTTTCATCTGTCTCGATCCCTCTGTTAAGGGCCACAAAGCAGGGACTTTGTTTTTGACACTTGCTGTATCACAACACCTAGAACTGCCTGGCACACAGTAGGAGCACAAGAACTTGTTGACAAGGGAGTAAATGGGCGCATGCCGAGCCCCTTTTGGTATCTCGCAGTGAGCGTGCCCCGCCTGACGCCCAGGGCGGCCCAGGAGCTTAGGAGCGCGCTGATGCATCTGCAGTGGATGACTGTCAGGAGGAAGTGTGTGTGACAGTCCTCTGACATTTACTCACTGCACACACACCTGGTCTCATCAGTGGAAGGCCTTGCATAAAATGCCTGCAAGACTTTTTAAAGGTGAAATTCGCCTTTTTGAGGAGGACAGACTCGTTCTTCTCTTCCTATGGACTCAGCACCACCTGTAAGAACTGACATCGGACCCGTTGTCTTTTCTGGCGCTCAAAGAAGTCGTTGGGGGTAGGGGAGGTACAAGGCTCTTTTTTTTCCCGAAAATATTTTCACTTTCATTATGAGATGCTAAGAGCATTTCACTGTCGTAAGGAGAGTTTTTAGCCAACTATCAAAATGAAACCATGTGTGTCTTTGTTTTCAAGGGTGTGCAGTAACCACTTGTTAACAGGTATCTGTGTGCAAGGAGTTAACCTGGACCCCCA
>NW_005871606.1:192505-194113 GCF_000147115.1 Myotis lucifugus | reverse complement strand
GGGGGGGGGCGGGGGGGGGCAGTATCAAGAGAGTTTCTCTTTAAACAGGTCAAAAATCAGTCTACTTACAAGAGTAACATTTTTAAGAATGGTCTAAGATAATACTACATAACACACAACTTTTAAAGAATATTTTGTATCTTTTTAAATTTTTTTTTATTGATTTCAGAGAGGAAGGGAGAGAGAGAGAGAAAAAAAAAACACCAATGATGAGAGAGAACCATTGATTGGCTGCCTCCTGCACGCCCCACACTGGGGATCGAGCCCGCAAGCCGGGCATGTGCCCTGACCTGGAATCAAACCATGACCTCCTGGTTCATAGGTCGACACTCAACCACTGAGCCACCCGGATAGGGCTATTTTTGTATCTTTTTAAGATAAGAACATGGTAACTTTAGTGAAGACAAACTATTGCTTTCCTATTATGTATTTGCACATTTTTGTTCTCTGAAAGCCAGAAGTCAAGTGAAATGTACTGTTATTGTCACATGTGGAAATCTTTAATAAAAGTGGCTCTATTAGTTTAGAGATTATAATCAGTTCCAACGCTGCTCACATGAATTCATTTCCCTGGTCGGCCATCCCGTGGCTTGTATTGGACTTTCTCCACTTCTTTGGGAACCTGTTGCATTTATGTAGGCGGCCCCTTCCTCTTGGGGGTATGAACACATTGAGTTCTAGGGGTTCATTTATCACTTTTCCCCAGAGAAACAATTCTGGAGAGAGTGGGGAAGTTCTTAGCTGATACCTGCCGTCAGAGACATCATCCACAGGCCTCCCTCCCATGGCTTCAGACTCTCCTTTGGCACCTGCCTCCCGGCCTGTCCTACCATCCAGCGCTGTGTGATGAGGACGAGAGAGAAGCCTCCCTTCATATATCCACAGGCTGTTCTGAGGATAAATGAGAGCCATGGATGTAGAACACCAGCACATAAGTGCTTAATAAAGGTTAGCTTCTAACATTGATATTTCATGCTCCCAAACTACAGCCCCTCCCCCCCTCCCCTCACACACCCACCCACAGCCCCTGGAGCAGCTTATCTGAACTCGGGGTGCGAGGCCAGCAACCTCGTTCATTCCCCTTGTCCCCCGAGGATGAACTGGAGAGCCGCTCAGTGGACTTCCTTGCATTTCCAGTAGTGAACTCCAGTGTGACCCTATTTGTGTTCTGTTGTGTGGGCGTTTTCAGGTAGACTGTGGCTAAGGATTTCAGCATTTGGGAGGTAATTTTGTTTGAGGGTATAGCCTGAAGAGTTTTCCTTCCATTTTCTGGATATTTAAAACCCTGCCCTTTCTTGATTCTTAGAGGCCACTCTTAGTTGTGTGTCTCTGCTTTGTTTTCATCTCATGGTTACCCCTTTCCTCTGCGTTTTATCCACGGTCCTTAGTCCTCTTCTTGTCTCTGTCCACACGGTGAGCTCATCCGGTCACAAGGCGTTGTGCACTGTGGTTCCCCACACTGGGCACTGCTGCGTCTGTGTGGCGTCTCACACACATCCCAGCAGTGTGTGCCCGGCCACCTCCTTCCATCTGTCCATCTCAGATCACAGCAGTTAACAGAGCTCCTTCGTTACATCTGTCCCACCCAGAAACCTTGGAGTTATCTGT